>NC_044980.1:97804340-98104340 GCF_008728515.1 Papio anubis
CGGGAAGGGGAACATCACACACCGGGGCCTATCATGGGGAGGGGGCAGGGGGGAGGGATTGAATTGGGAGTTATACCTGATGTAAATGACGAGTTGATGGGTGCTGACAAGTTGATGGGTGCAGCACAGCAACATGGCACAAGTATACATATGTAACAAACCTGCACGTTATGCACATGTACTCTACAACTTAAAGTATAATAATAATAATAAATAAATAAAAATAAAAAATAAAAAATAAAAATGTACAAATTCACTGTGTGTGTGTGTGTGTGTGTGTGTGTGTGTTTCCCACGTAGGAAAAGTTTAATTGCATAATAGTGTAATGGGTGATTGAGGTTTGTTTCTTTTAGTTTTTGTCATTTTTTCCAAAAAAGAATTTTTTATATTTAGAGTCCTGATTTTAGGTATATTTATGGCCTGATTTCATAAATCATCAGAATGGACTGGAAAATTGTACAAAAATATGTATTATTATTATTTTTATGAGAGAAAGTATTTTAAAAACTGATGTCATTGAATAACTTTGAGGAAAATACTTTAAAATAATATTTTATCTATTCTTTTATGGAGGAGTTAAACTTTTGAGAAGTTCAAATTTGATGTTTTCTTTGTTATAGGACTACCTGTCTACTGAAATACAAAGCTCAATCCAATAATATTAGGTAAGGGCTCCAGAAACCTTGCCTTCTCTCAACATCTGCAGCTATGGGACCTCAGGATTTACTCAGTCATTCTTCTTTCCCTTAGGTGACAGGAAGCCCAGCATCATAGGTCATATTTTATTCCCTTGACTATGATCCCCATATGATGCTATATACTATATCCATCTCACGTCTCCATTTTCTTAAGTTCCATTGCGTTATGATAAACTTAAGGTCAATAATAAAAACATCCCTAATCTATAAACTCTTCTGTGAATATTTCCTTCATTTTCTTCCTCTAGCTTCAGTCTCGTTTCATAAGCTTTCTATAATCCACCACATCTCTTTGTTCTAGTCTTCTGTAACCTACCCAGTCTCTTCTCTTCATTTCTTAAGTATTTTGTGTACCTGGATCACTCTACCTCTCTTCAATAGTACTGCTTTTATCATTCTTGGTGATTTTAATATCCATGTAAATTGTCCTTCCAAGATCTTAAACTTTGTTACATGTTCTAATTTCCTCCAATGAGCTTGCCCTTCACATCCTCAGTCACTCTATTAGCATACCAGTGTATTTCAATCACATTCTCTATTACTCCATTGAACAGCAACTCCTTAACTCAAAGGGAAGTTTAAACCCATTGAAACAAAAACCTTTTTATTCATCTCACATCTCCTCTCCATAAACTTTATTCCCTTGTTAGCCAACTTCCTTCAATTGTCAATCATTTTGAACATTCTACTGCATACAACCTTTGCTCTGTTGCTTCTCTATCCTTTTGCTGTATTAGTTTATGCCATTCAATCTAGTTATAGCTCATGACATTCCATTTATGTTTTAGTCAGTTGAACTGTCCCTCAAAATAATGCACAATCATGTTAGCAATGGTACTTTATATTAATAATTGACCACCAAATGAGAATTTTGATACTTAGTTTATTTTACTTTCTATGAAATATAAAATAGAATTTTATATTTTCTGTCATCCTTAAAAGCTGCTATCTCCTTCCTCATCCTCAGTATATGCTGATACTATTTTATTCCACTTCACAAAAAAAAAAAAAATGGTATGTAAGAGAATTTTCACTTCTTCTAGCTCTTCTTCCTATAATCTACTTAACAATATCCATTGAGAACTGCATACTATGATTTGTGTATGTTACTAAGGAGATACTTTCTACCTATGCTCCTAATTCTTTATCATCCACTCAAAGATATTATTAGTATTTTTCTTTTTATTGCATTGACCCATCAGCAAAAACAAGTCTTTATTTCTCACAACACTCAAACTATGTATTAAACTCTTTTACCCTCTACCTATCATTGTTTTTCTCTTTCACTGGATAGCAACACTCTTCAAAATGTTATATTTATACTCACTGTCTCCAACTTCTCTTCTCCATTCTCCATTGAACCCCTTTCAGTAAAGAGGGTTCTCATGATACCTTGCCTTAAATATCACAATAGAATTTTATGTAGTTGCTTTTTCAAAGGACATTTTCCCAGACCTATTAATTATTTTCAGCAGAGATTTCTTCTTCTCCTTGTCTCCCTGCACTCTGTTTAACATACCATTCCCACTGGCTATATCAGGATTTCGCCATCTCCTACACATGCCATGATTACTCACCACTTTCAGGCTATGGTCAAGTTAATGAGTAGAACTGAAAATTATTTTCCCATCTTCTCTGACTTTTGAAATATCACCAAACAGTCAAGATACTCATTAAACATAACCTTGTCTGTAAAGACTTTTCTGGTTTCTCACCAAAAAAAGTAATAATTTCACTCTTAAAATATTTGTAGCAGCCTATTTATGTAACAATCAATTTGAATATACATATTTCCTTTAATAGACAGAGAGTTTCCTGAGGACAGAGCCATTGTGTTATTAACTAGACCAAGATGTAACTCATTTATGTGCTTAGCATATGTTTTGGATGGAATTTAGAATTGAATGGTGAGATGACAAATTTTCTAGCAGCATTGTTGTTTTGTATAGCTTCCTATAGAGAATCTAGATACATGAAATATACTTATTAACTTTACCTCTAGAAATATATATTAGATCAAAATCCAGATCAAACACATGAGCAGAAGATGTCTTGTTAGACAAGGTGACATATTCATTATTAGTCCTCCAAATTGTTAGTCTAATGGTTTAAAAGCAAATGAGCATGTCTCTTTGTGACTGTGTCAATGACAGGGCCACATCCTTAAGCAGGGTTTGAATCAGTATTTATTTGTTAAAGATAACAGGCAAAGATTTTCTCACCTTTAGTATTAAAACTTTTTAGTTTAAAAGCTTGTCTCTGTTTAGTTTCTTTAAAATACATATACACATATATACATGTATACATACATATATACATATATGTACACACACGTAAAGGAGGAATATATTGCCACATAAATATGGAAACCACGACATAAGTGTGGCCTATTACAAACTTAAATTTTAATACAATATTAATGATATAAGCATTGTATTAGTCTGCTTTCATGCTGCTCATAAAGACATACCTGAGACTGGGCAATTTACAAAGGAAGAGATTTAATTGGACTTACAGTTCCACATGGCTGAGGAAGCCTCACAATCATGGTGGAAGACAAGGAGGAGCAAGTCACATTTTACCTGGATGGCAGAGGGCAGAGAGAGAGAGAACTTGTTCAGGGAAGCTCCACTTTTCAAAACCATCAGATCTTGTGAGACTTATTCACTATCATGAGAACAGCATGGGAAAGACTTGCTCCCATGATTCAATTACCTTCCACCTGGCCCCTCCTACAACACATGGGAATTTAAGATGAGATTTGTGTGGGGGACACAACCAAATCATATCAAGCATATTCTCAGAGCTCCCTTCAGGTCACATAGTTTCAGCAGCTAAGATATCTTTCTTTATATTAATTGAAGACTTTTTAAATTTCCCACAGTACTCATTTTTTTTTTTATTTCTTTTTCCTTTTTTTTTTTTTTTTTTTTTTAATTTTTCCGGTTGAGTGGCCAAAAAGAACACTTCTGAAAAAAAAGATCCAGACTGCTAATGTATAATATTGCAGAGTAAGAATAAAATTGTTCATCTTAATTCTGGCAGATGAAAAGGAACTCAGAGACCACCATTTCTCAAATATAAATATAAATCTCTATGATCATTAGTCTGAGATAGAATTATCAAAGCTACAAGTAAAGAATATATCTGACTAATATTTCTGAATATATCTGTTTGTAACTCTAGAATTCCAAATTTATTGGTTATTAAGCTCTTACCATGTCACTACATCTAGGTATAGTGTCTCTCCTTCCCTAGCTCCCAACTACCTGAAAACAAATAAATAAATAAATAAAAGAAATAAAAAACTAAACAGTAGCCAGAGCCTTCTGCAATCATACATGTCATTTTCTGACTCTACCAAACATCAAGGCAAGCTTATCATTATGGTTTCATTCCATATAACCTTCCCATATTCCATCCAAATAGTGTAAGCTATCCATAAGACAGCACCTTTCTTTGTACAATTGACATGACTGATATTATGTTCCTGCAATCTCTATACATCTATCTCTATCGGACTTTCATTTTCACACATAAATGTTTGATTTTCCCCCACAACCTGATAGCACCAGCACAAAGCTTCTCAAACATTAACATGCATAGGACATAACTGTGAATATTGTTTTGAATGCACCTTCTGAATTGCTACATCTGGCATCAGCCCTGGGATTCTTCATTTCTAAGAAGTCACCAAAGGATACCAATACTATTGGTTAGAAGACCATACTTTAAGTAGCATGGTCTAGCAGATTCCATTAGATTCATTTTTAAGAAATTTCTCACCTCATCATTTGTATCTTAATTTTATCCATCCCACTAGATTGCACGCCTGTTGAGGAGAGCGAGACAGCCATTCATTTTTGTGCACACATGTGTGTGCTTTCCTGTCTGTCCACAAAATTATTAGCAAGTATTTTAATTTTAGTAGTTCCTCACTAAATATCATTCACAACTTGAATGGATATTTCAGTGGTGTGAATAATTGGGGAAGCCTCAAAACAGGCAACAAACCATCTCATATTTTAGGTTTTATGTGGCTCTCTGTGATGGGAAGAGAGTAGTAATTTATGTTTGTAGGGAATAAAAGGTAATGAAAACAATTTAGTGTGAATAGGTAAATATAGTGTGTCAGAGAGGAAGATAAATAACAAAAAGCAAAACAGCCAGTGGATGTGGAGAGGCATAGCTTTACAATTCGAAGTGACCATATAAAAATGAAATGAACAAGCAAAAACATGACAAAATCATTGGTTTACGTATGTCTAGACCCTTTGTAAAATTGGGGGAAAATGTTCATAAAAACTACCACATGTGACTGATTCTGTTCAAGAAAGAACATTGAGTAGTCCTGCTCAGAGAATCATTTATAGGAAAACTTTTTAATTTCCTAATAAAATAAACATCAATACCCACAAATACAGTAATTTAAAACAAAAGAAGCAGACAGTGAATTAATGATGTAGAAATTATCCTGAATACAAGCATCGTAAGTATGCTAAAGATCCTAACAGCTTTTAATCTGAAATATAGCTGAAGTAAAATGACTTCCTAAAAATATGAAGGACCTGCTAAGATAAGTCATTTATTTTTCATGGACTGTTGGTGCCAAAACATAAATACTGAGATCATCTCAACCTGCCCAGGGCCTTTGTACTCTATGCCTATGTATGAGTTCCTAACAGAGGACTGGGAATTTGCCAAGCCTCATATAAAACTGTAATGACTTTTAAGGCCACTCAGGCCATTCCATCTACTCGAAAATGAAATTAGGCTTCTTTTTATAGGTTTGAAGCCACCTAAATGTGACCTCTATCTTGCACATCTTTATCCATCAAAATTATCAATACTGTGAGTAGGGGTAGAAAGTTTAGAGTCAGTCACCAGAACATATCATTTGGAAGGTCTTTTATCAAGGTTTCTCAGATAAATTGGTTTTGCAAATGCATTTAGAGTGAAATAATTAACTTTGAGGGTCACAAAGAGAATATATATGTAGGCAATACAAGATTTTATTTCCCTGTCATCCTTTTTTTTTTTTTTTTCTTTTCCTTTCTGCTCACTTACTAGACACGAAGACAGGTCTTTCATAAGACAGGTAAAGAGACAGATACTCTGTTAAACTAATTAGTCAAAGTCAGACTCTGATAATATACAACGTTGGCTAGAAAAATACAAATATTTCCTTGGGAAGTGTTTTGCGCTTAAGATTTTGAAGTCCTTTAAGTGTTATCCAGCAGGTTACAGGGACTTAAAGATATGATGTTGCCTTCATCTAAGTCCTGTGAGAGGACAGTTAGGGTAGAAAAAGAAAGTGTGTTTCCTGAAAAATACAGCAGTTTGAGAGAATACAGAGAGAGGAAAATTAATCTGTGTATAGCCAAGGTAATTTCCATATGCTCTGGATGGAAAAAGTAAAGAAATGCTTTACATTTGGGACCCTAAGTGTCCTACGAAGATGTCAGCTACTAAGAGGAATTATGCTACTGGTGTGTACTTACTCAGTGCCTCTTCCCAGAGCTGATAGACATAGTTAAAAATTTATATTATATTGGACATAACAGCAGCCAACTTGGCCCCTTTTTCCCAAATTGACAACTAGGAAATATGAGATATTCTCAATCTTTGGAAAGTCACCTTTCTGGATTTTGGGGGATTTTAGGGCAGCATTCAAGTTACAGTTTTGTATTATTCCCTTACCTTTTCTCTCTAACTGGTACAGTCCCAGAATAAAGCTTAAGGAAGCACAAATAAGTGGCCAAGTAGCGAACCCTAACAGATACTCTTCAGTCCTTTCAATTACGCTTTCAATCTCTTTTAGTGTCAGGGAAACTTAGTGAATTATCAAGAAAGACACCTAGCCAGATACTTCCCCGTGCCCCTCTGGAGTCAGGGTATGCTTCTATATAAGACAGTCATAAACAAAATTTCGACAAGCAACTAGGAATGAAAAATAAAAACAATTTATTATTCTGGAGAAAAACCAATACAATCCTAGTTATTCTATCATTTTCCCAAATAGCCTGACTTAAGATTGCTAAATTAAAGGAAACTACTTTGGGTTCTTAATATTTTACTTTTGTTGTGTATACTGATTAAGTTGACTAAACATTTTCCCATAAAGTTTGGTATGTGCAGACACAGCCTGAGTTTATATTGCCTTTAGTGATATCATGCCATTTAAAGACTGTCTCTTCCTTCTATATATTGCTAGTAATACGTATGCATAAAGAGACATCCAGTCGAAGTCTCTTCTCCAAGCCTTTCAATTATCTTACTCTTCTGGAACTTTTTTTGGTCCTTATGTCCAATGCTGCCTTCAGATTAATTCCCTGCCCTCCCACCAATACAGACACAATGTAAAAAGTGAATCATCCTCCATCTATGATATCAAATAACACACTTATCTAAATCTGTCTTTCAAGTAGCAGCAGCAGCCCTAGCAACACAAACTCCAAGAACAAATCCTGGATTAGAATAGATAGCAGCAAGCAGAACCCAGAATACACTGAGACTTTTATTATTACAAAATTATCTGGAATGGATGACAATTAGCAGATATTTTAACAATGGGAATATCCTGAAGTATAAGCAATGCGGGCAAGAACTCAGTATTTCAGGATGTCTAGCAGAGAAGCAAGAATATTAATTATGATTGATGTTACAGTCATTGGCCTTTTACTGTGTGCCAAGTACTAAGCTAAATACATTCTATAGATCATCACATTTATTTTTAAGTAAAAATCAAAATAAAAACCGATGGTTGGTATTATTATATCAATTTTACGTATGTGGAAACTGAGGCTTATGAAAATCAACTAACCCAGATTAAATCTTACAGCTACTGAGTAAAAAATTGAAATAATTTTTAACTCTGACTCCTCAGTCTCTCGTTACGCTTAGTAAGTATGGTAAATATCACTTCCTTTCTCAGAATACATCCTGTTTACCACTCTTATGACCTTTCAATGTTTTAGGAGGAATTAAAATCACATCAAACTCCAGGGATGGGCACTGATTTACCTAATTTGATGAGTATACACTCATCTATGTTTGTTTCCTAATCCTGTATAACCTACGTCTCCAAAGTTTAGTGGCTTAAAACAATAACCAGTTTGTTTTCTCTTATGATTCTGTGGGTTGACTACATTCAGTGGAATTCTGGCATGGCTAGGTATCTCTCTCCCTCTTTCTCTCCCTCCATGTAGCTCCAGGGCCTCCCTTCTTTTCTTGCCTTTCCATGTGATAACTTCTCAAAGCCTCTCCAGCAGGACCAACAGACTTCTGATATGGTAGTTTGCAGACTGCAAACAGTCAAAAGAAGCAAAAAGAGGAAAATGTCAAGCCTTGTGAAGCACGGCTCAAAGGTGACTTGGGGTCATCATTCAAGAGTAGCTATCTCACCAGCCATCCCTTGGCTATAGTAATTGGTTGAGGGAAGACATGAAGCTTTAGTTGCCTAAAGAGGATCAAATCTCCAAAATATTTGATAATTTGGCAAAAAAGTTTTCTATTGCTAGTTATACATGAGACAGAATGCAGCTCTAGTATCGTCCAGTAATCACCCTGTTACCTTGAGAAGAGCCATCTTAGTATAAAAATAACAACATGGGAAGGTAGAGAAAAGGCCTAGAAAGCAAACAGGTCCTTGGTGTCAATGTTTTACTAAGTCTAGGTTTACATCTGAACTTGTCAGTTGCAGGAATTCATACATTTCTTTATTTTTGAAGTCATTTAAAGGGAAGATTCCTATGGCCTGAAGCAATAGCCATAATAAGACACAATAATTCATACAATGTTTTAAAAATATTAAACTCCAAAATTAAAAGCATTTGAGAAAACTTTTTGTACAATATATAACCTAATTCAGGGAAACAAAAATGGTCTTTAAAAAAATACAAATGGTTTATGCAAGGGACAGATCATGTAAAGTTTATTTTATTAAATGGAAATATCCACATAGATAACTTCATTGGAGCTCCCGGGGAAATAAACATTATTGGAACTGAAACAACTCCAGTGAATGTACTTTGTAACAAGCCACTTTTTTGTCAATTAATAGATAATCCTGAAAAGTATATGAAATATATGGCCCTTACATATAAAGTAGACTGATTAAACTGGATTATAATTAAACAATCTAAATCTAAACACCAATACTACACTTGAAATGCAAAGGTGTGATTTGATAAGGCAACAGAATCCATGTCAAATCATACCATTATGATTAATCCTATTGCGGTACAGGTTGCTATTCTACCCTATCCTCAGAGGAGAAAACAGGGATTTCCTTCAAGATACATTGTATATAAAAAGAACAATAGCCTCCCATGTCCATTGTAAGCATGTACAAATTCTACTTACAGTGGTTAGAAACTGTAAATTTTAACTCCTCTCATTTACTAGAGATTTTCTCTTTTCTTTTTTCAAAAATATCTGGAGGAAAACAATGTTGTTTATTTTTATTTTATTTACAGCTTGTATATATGTGTCTTTTTGAAAACGTTCCCTTAAAGGACACATTTCTAGTCTTGCTTGAATTTAAATGTAGAATAGTACAATATGCATTGCTACCTTAAGATTATAGGCAATAAGGTTCATACTCAAAATATACTTGCAGAATATCCTCAAGCAGATAATTATTTTTTGATCAAATCCTCATTAAGCACTTACCATGTTCTAAGCTTGAACCTATGCAAGGATCTAGGAATACAGTGATGAACAAAGTAGACATGGTTCTTGTCCTCATTATCATACCATCCAGGGAAAAAGACACACACGAAGCAATTAATTATATTAATAAACATAAAATTGCAATCCATAGTAAGTTACATAAATCTAAGTTAAAGGAAGTTATGAGAGTACAACAGGATGATATCATTTAGCTCAAGGAAGATTAGAGAAACATTTTTTGACAATGGTTCGTATAAGCTGAAAATGGAATGATCAGTGTGATTTAACCAGACAAATAATTATGATAAGACTATACTATGTCTAGGGGACAAAAATAATTAAATATAAGAAAGGTTCAAAAGAAAGCTGGTATGGCAATGGTTATTTGATGAGAGCAGTGTGGCTCAAATTGAGGTTGTAGAAGTAGGCAATAAATAGTTCATACAGGACATTGAAGTTCAACTTCAGAATTATGGAATTTCTTATATAGGTAATATAAAATTATTTTTAATTTAAGAAGACATTGTGCTTGCCTCAGCAGCACATATACTAAAATTTAAGTAGAAACTAAATTTGCATTATGTAAAGATTACCATTTTTGGTTGTGTTATGAAGAATATATTAGATGGGGACAAAGAAGGGTCAGAAGGTCAATTTAGAAGCTCAATAGAGAAAAGATGACGGTGGATGAAGCTTGAATTTTGTGGTAATGGAGATGAAGAGGATGGGATGAATCAAGAAGCATTTTGGAGGAATTTCAAGACCAAGGCTTTGATTTGATTAGCTGAGTGGTTGAAAGTTTAGTTTAATGGGCTATGGCATACAAAAGAAAACACTGCTTTGGGGAGGGAAACATAGTAAAAAAAACAGTTTGCCATATAAAAATACAAGATCTGTGAGAATCCTAAGTATCAATATCAAATAGCTACTTGTCTATATGAACCAGGGCTTAGAAGAAAGGTCTGTGATCAAGGCACAATTTTAGTACGTGAATAACATGTAATCACTCAAGTGGATGTGGCTACCCAAGCAAGAACTTAAAGCAGGAGTCAGCAAACTTTTTAGTTCTATAAATGTATATACTGTAAATATTTTAAATTATGCGGGGCATGTATTCTCTATTGCAATGACCAAATGTTGTCTCTCTAGTGTGAAAGTGGCCAGAGACAATAGTAAGAAAATGTGTGTAGCTATGTTCCCTCAAAACTTTATTTACAAAAACAGGCCACAGGCCTGTTTTGGCCTGTGGGCTATAGTTTTCTGGTTTTTGTTTTAAAGCACTGAAATAACCACAGAAATTGTTAGAGAGAGAGAAAAAGGAAAAAAGAAATACCAATGCCTGGGACCCATGTCCATAGAATGTTAGTTATTTTGTCTGAGTTACCAAATGGACGTTGGTCTGGAATACCAATTGAAGGCCACAGTGTCTCAAACTGTCAATGATATTTTTCATAGAGTTAGAAAACACTCTTCTAAAGTTCATACAGAACAACAACAACAAAAAAAGTCCGAAGAGCCAAGGAAATCCTAAGCAAAAAGAACAAAGCCAGAAGCATCACATTACCCAACTTCAAAGTATACTAAAACGCTACAGTAACCAAACTGTCATGATACTGGTACAAAAACAGATACATAGACCAATAAAACAGAATAAAGAGTCCAGAAATAATGCTGTACACCTACAACTATCTGGTCTTTGATAAAATTTATAGCAATCGATGAGGAAAGGATTCCCTTTTCAATAAATGGTGCTGGGATAATGGGCTAGCCATATGCAGAAGATTGAAACTGGATGCCTTATTATACCCTCTATAAAAATCAAGTCAATATGGATTAAAGACTTACAAGAAAAACCTAAAATTATAAAAGCTTTGGAAGATAACCAATGAAATACCATTCTGGACATAGGCCCTGGCAAAGATTTCATGATGAAGACTCCAATAGCAATTGCAACAAAAATAAAAATTAACAATGGAATCTAATTAAACTAAAGAGCTTCTGCACAGCAAAATAAACTATCAACAGAGTAAACAGACAGCCTACATAATGGGAGAAAATATTTGCAAACCATGCATCTGACAAAAGTCTAATATTCGGAATCTATACGGAATTTAACTAATTCAGCAACTAAAAATCAAAGAAACCCACTAAAAATGGGCAAAAGACACAAATAGACACTTCTCAAAAGAAGAAATACATATGGCTAACAAGCATATGAAAAAATGCTCAACATTGCTAATTATCAGAGAAAAGCAAATCTAAACCACAATGAGATACCATCTGAGTCAGAATGACTATTATTAAAAAGTCAAAAAATAGCACGCTGGAGAGGTTGTGGGGAAAAGAGGACACTTATACATTGCTGGTGGGAATGTAAACTAGTTCAACCACTTGTGGAAAGCAGTTTGGCGGTTTCTCAAATAACTCAAAGCAGAATTACCATTTGACCCAGCAATTCCATTATTAGGTATATACCCAAAGGAATATAAATCATTCTATTACAAAGACATATGCATGCATATGCTCATTGTAGCACTATTGACAATAGCAAAAACATGGAAAAAACCTAGATGCCCATCAATGGTAATTCAAGAAATACATATACACTATGTAATACTTAGCCATAAAGAACAAGATCATGTCCCTTGCAGCAAAAGTGATGGCACTGGAGGCCATTATCCTAAACAAACTAACAACACAGGAACTGATTAAAAAAAATACTGCATGTTCTCATTTATAAGTGGGAACTAAACTTTGAGTACATATGAACACAAAGAAGGGAACAATAGACACCAGGGCCTACATGAAGGTGGAAGTTGTGAGGAGGGTGAGGATCAAAAAACTACCTATCAGGTACCAGCCATACTTATTACCTCAGTAATGAAACAATCTGTACACCAATGACACCCTACGACACCCTACGACATGCACTTTACCTATACAACAAACCTGCATGTGTACCCCTGAAAATAAAAAAATTCATAATTAAAAAAATAAAACTTCATAGATAATTCTAACGTGCAGCCAACTTAGAACCACTGATTTAGAATGAAAACAGAAAAAGCCTAAGAAGAAACCTTGGAGAATTCCACTACGTTAAGATCAGATAGATACTGTTGACAAATTAAAAGAGACAAGAAAATGTAGCAAAAGAGGATGAAAGAAAATTAAGACTTTAAGTTATATGAAAACTAAAATGCCTCAAGAAGGAAGGAAGGCAATAATAATAATAATAGCACTATTAAGAGCTAACACACATTTAATATGTGCTTTATTATATGTATTTTACTTACATTAACTTACATAATGCTTATGAGTAACCTTTTAAGCAGGAATTTTTATCTCCATTTTAAAAAATAGTTGGTTAAACTGAAACATGAGCAGATTGAGTAACTTGCCAAAGATCATGAAGCATGAATGACAGACCTGGAATTTATATCCAGAAGATCTAGCTTTGGAGCACTAACGTTTGCTCATATGTATTAGGAATTTAAAAAACAAAAAGATTATCCATTGTTTATAGAAAAATGAATGCCAAGAATATTTTCAAAAACATTAGTTTCAGTGATAGGAAACAGAAAGCCAAGGAAGTGTGGACAAGCTAAGGGAAAATCAGGACGATGAAAGTAGTATGCTAGAAAATTCTTGTAAGAAGTTTGATTGGTAAATGGAATACAGAAATGTGTATATTTATGTCAAGCTTATAAAAAGTGTGTGTGTTTGTAATCTAAGGTAAAAATATACAGATGTTTGTTATTGAACTCCTGCCACTGTATTCAAATTTTGAAGGAATCTAATAGGAAAATGTGGAGACTCTCTTGGAGAAAGAACATTTTGGAAGGTGGGAGAAGATGAGATTCAGAAGAAAAATGAGAAAATTATCCTTGACCAAAAGAATATTTCATTTTTTGTTACAAGATTAAATACGAGTATGGATATAGATGCAAGCTGGTATTTAGGCTTCTTTGTAGAAAAATTGATTTATTCTCATCTGAGAGCTATTTTTCCTGCAACTTAACTATACAAGACCATATTCTGAGAGAGAGTAAGTGTGTTTATGAGAGTGAAAGATTAGAGTTGAGTAAAATTGCAAAGGTATGAAATAACCACTGCAAACATTGGAGAGTAAACTTAGTTGAAAAAGTGATAATATTGCTCAGCATTACTAAGTGTGCATTTGAGATGTTTGATCATGAATTCTGAGCCTTATCAGTTAGGCAATGGGAGTTATCTTCATGGAATAGCACAGCTATTCTGCTAAAGGCCAGGAAAGATGTGCTTGCCTTGATCCAGAGCTGGGATTTTGCCGGTATTTTGCCAGGATTGTGTTTTGGAAAGACTAGAGTACTTTTGCAAATCTCAGGTAATGACATGAGCTATATCACCAAAAACCTATGAAAATTAGAAGTTGCAGATTTCTATCATGTCTTTAAAATCTCCCTCCCACATAGTCCTCACTGAATTTTCCATACTTCTTAACCACAGCTTTATCATTCATGAAACTCTTTAAGAATCTGTACTGTTAATTGTTTAACATGCTACATTCTACCAATAATTAAGAAAGAAATCTTAAAAATAATTTCAATTTTGATAACTAGAGACAACACATACTATAGTTTTAATATTTAAATTTCTCAGAATTAATCTAAAATAACTTTTAAAACTTATAAAAAATTTGTCACTAAATTTTAAAATCTTCTTTTAGTATCCAAGAAAACTTGCAGGTATCAAATTAACTACCAAAACTTCCGTATTATTTCATTTCTGAAATATATAAAGAATAAGAGATCACAAGTATTACACAAGGAACATATATTAGTATATTTCCTAATTAATACTATCTTAAATAAAACTAGGAGAAAAATAAGACAAAATAATTCATTCAATAGTTTATCTAAGGTGGATTATTTGTTTTTAAAAACTCTTTGACATTTTCTTCGATATCAATAACTTGATAATAAATATGAAAAAATCTTCTAGTTTTATTGATTTTTTTCACCCGAGAGAAATGGAGCATAGAATGTAATTATAAATGTTAAAATGTTTCTTAATTCCTACTTAAGTCTTGTCATTATTTAAGCTATACTTTCAATATTCTATTTGTGGGAATTTGTATAACTTACAACCAGAAAATGATTTATTCTTTTGCTTTCTCCATAGGCTCTTGCAGGAAGCTAGCAATATAGATGTAGAACATTGATTATACAATGTAGAGGGGAAAGGAGAGGAGAAACAAAAAGAAAGAAAAGAGGAGGGGATGGGAAAGGAGAAGAAGAAAAAGGAGAGAAGGGGAAGGGGAAAAGACAGCATAGTAATGCTTAAGAGATATTCCAATAGGAAGGTTATAGTGAAAGATATGACTTTTTAAAATGACTTTCCTCTTCAAAAACTGGCCAAGCTAATGATCTCTTTTCTCCCTCCTCCATGCCCCATGAAGTAAAATGTCTTGACCATTACCAAGAAGCCCATCCAGCTGTAAAACTGGATGGAACTGCATGAATACAAATATGACCAGATTACAAATATTATCCCAAAAAAAGAAGTTTATTAAATGTCGAAAATAGGAGCAGTCATTGGGTTCATAGTTCTGAGTATAGAATAATGATTCTTACGTTAATTAAGTCACTGAACATTTTTATGGGATAGGGTTGCTCTTCCCATTCTCAAACCTCATGGATTTTATATGAGCTGGCAAAGATAACTCAAACTAAAATATAGTGCTGATCTTTAATATGGATATTATGTGTATGTCTGACAATCTGACACAAAACAAACAATTGCAAATACTTTTGATAAAGAACTTGACTTCACACAGATACTGTTATATCTTAAACATCCATTTCCATAGTCTGGAGAAAAGATGAAAGAAAACTTTCTTACTGATTTATTTTGGATCATTAGTTGCCTTAATTCCATATTTACATTTAAAATAAATTTAAATTGTGATTCTTGATTTATTTGTATGTGATACATCCTTTACTTGAGGTAATAGAAGATAATAAATCTTCCAAGGTTAGCTTTATCTCACTTTCAAGGGTTTTGAGAATGTTTTAAAATGCTGCTTCACTTGAAAAACCATCTGCTAAATGTCTAACATATGTATGCCAAGGAAAATACTAGACACTAGTTAAATAAAATAGTTTAATGGGAGAGAAAAATAAATATACTAATATTTTAGCATAATGATTGCTGAGATAGGATAAGCCCTGCATGTTATGAGGATACATATGAGTACACTTAACCTAGCTGTCAGGATTATGGAAAGCTTCCGGGAGAAATTTGAAGAACTGAAAGCACTCTAACAAGGCTGGAGCATGAGTTTTCAGTTGGGAGTTGGGGTTTTCAGGTGGGGATGCAATGCCTTGACTGGACTTGAGGTCTATGCAAGCTACTCTGACAAGATTATGAGGGGGCTTTGGGTCTATGAATGGTCTTAGTTTGTAATCAGGCCCTGAGCTCAATGGTCCTTATAATGTCTGAGTCCTGAATACTCATCTAGAACCACTGTACAAGCATTTTTGGCAGGGAAAAGTAGTGTCAAAATTTGTATTTTAGATAGATTTATACATCAGTTCTTTAGACTATATTTTGAAGACCTGAGATTGGAAGGTGGTCAATCATGGAATTATGCAGCTTTGGTATATCAAGATACAAAAATAAAAATCCCCAAAGCCAACCAAACAAACAAAACAAAAATAAACAACCCAAAAACTCACAAAACAGTAGAAACAATGTATCTCAATGACCAATTGAAGGTAGAGGGTAAAGGATGGGGAGCAAAGGATGGCACTTGGGTTGCCGGTTTGGACAACTGACAGTGGTACCAGTAACCAAATGTATAATGCATTGCACTGAGGAGCTAGTGCAGTTTGGCAGGTCATTAGGCTTAATTGAATTGAGGTGTACTGATTTGTTACTGTTGACTCTTTCTGCTACTCCAGGATCAGATTATTCATCTGGATATTAATGAGCCATCTCTATGACCACTTCCCCTGCCATCAACACTGGCCTGCAAAGGAGATCCATCAGTGAATTTCTTAGTAAACCTGTTGATCATCTCACCCGTGTATTCTTAAAGGTTTCAGTTAAAAATGTGTGTTCTGGCCCCTCTGATAGGAATAACCTTTGGGTGAGACCACGCACCTCACATAATATGTAAATTTCTTCATTCTCACTTTCTGCAGCTTTCTATTCCTACCTTTACCATCTGTCAAAGCAACTCAGACATTTCCACATTGTTAATTAAAGGCCATATCATATTTCTCGTATTTAACAGTCATACCAACAATGACTTTGCCCCATTCACTAAGAAATAATAGCATGTCCTGAGAAAGTACCCCCCAAGTCAATAATTTATTGCTTAGCCTATCTTATATTTAGTTTTCTGAATGAAGAATTCTCATAACACATTCCCACAGTACTTCTCCGTCTCCTGCTAGTAAATGCCAGCTAATTATTGTAACTCGTTCAATCTATAGACTCTCTGTTTTCTTGCTAGGTCTGGACTTCTTAAGTAGGTTATGTTGAGATATTTACCTAGCCTGAGTAGCCAGGAACAGTGGTGAGGATAGTTCCTGAGGGGGAAGAGACCTATGCAGTTACATAAATAATAGTTCTGCAGCATCTTCTCTCTTGGAAAATGTGTTAACTCTTAATGGGGAATGACAGGCCACTTCTGTCACCCTAGAAGTTTTAATGAGAATAGCAGAGCCAACATCTTCATTCATCCAAATTTCTTCATGTCATGCTTTGGAGTTCCAGACTTTTCATCATATAGAACTCACCTTTGTGAAAGAGAGAAGAAAACACAGAAAGAAAACATTGGAATGCAGTACAGTTCTAAGATAGTTTTGTCAAGGTTCAAGTGGAATCCTCAAACCAAAGTGAGGCATCAAAAGAGTCACACATCTTGCAAGAAAATACCTGCCTAAATATTCATGCCATCCTCAATAATTTCTCAGTAATCATTATCGAAATCATGACCTCACACAAACATGATGATATATTTCAGAATACAGTATCTGGGGCAACATCTGGGACAGCAGAGCATCTGTGTCATGGTAAGTTTGACTGAAACGAAGTTTTGCAGCAGCAAAAACAACACCAACAAACAATCTAAATTTACTTCCATGAGTGTGGATCTCAGTAAACCTGGCTGTATTAGAAGCTTTCTCTGGCTATAGAGAGTTACCTGCTCTGTCAAGTAAGACTAGGGCAGGAGTTGAGGCACAAATACACTAACATTTTCAAAACCTGCCTGTTTCACTCAAAACAGACTCAACTTATAAAGCAAGCGTGCTCAAATAGGAGGTTTCTTGCTTTTTCATTTACTTGAGTTAAATTTGATTTACAGAACCAGAATAAAAAATAGGTAATCACATTTATTAGAATGTGGCATTTACATGCACAATAATTCTAATTTTGAAGCTCAGTTTTTATATTTTTCTATAGATACTATATTGGTAGATGTTATTGATGAACTCTCTGTTGCATCTGAAGGTCATCTTAACACCACACTAACAGCTGTGGAATAAGGTGTCTTTGAGTTTCACACTGAATTAAATATCATATTCTTCAAAACACATTTCTCGCTATGAGAAATCATATGGATTTTTAAATTTTGCTCCAAAATTGTTGTTTTGTTTAAATGGCTTATTTCAATATCTTCATTGATATATCTAAGTAAATTTATACTTTTAACAATAATTAACAGCAAAAGAGCAACAACTCCTGAATTTAACATTGCTACTATTTATCTTCCTCTAGTTATATTTGTGACTCGAGTAATGAAAAAAAAATTTTACACTGATTATCTCAGACTCTTAGGAAGTGCTCTGAATATCCACCCTCCTTGGTAAGTACACTGAAAAAAGTTCCTGCCATTTTCTCTACCGCCTAACTTAACACAACTTCCCAGCAAACTTAGTATAAGGATAGCCGATAGAAGTTTGACATGTACAGGATAACTTTCGAGGTGGCAGACAGTGTTAAACATCATTTACCATCAGTGTCTCAGCTCTTGGCTATCATGCCTCTCTCCCTCTCTACCTAACCCTCAAATATAATCCAAGCCATGCTTTGTTGCATTGACCTTTTTGGCCATATAAAAAAAGTATGTATACCCATGGTCTCAAATTCAAGAAAAGTAAAATTTTGATTTTAGAATTTCTTCATGATGGTGTAATGGGGACTATAATTGCCCTCTCAGTATAACAACTGGAACACCAGAAGAAATATGTGAAACAACTAGTTTTTTCCATTGGAAAACAAGTAGCTTATGACTGAACCCTGAAACAAGGAAAACAACTGATAGGAATCCTGTAGTCACTCCAGTTTATTGCCTGGAGACTATGTCTAGGTTTTAATGTAGGGAGGGTAACATAAGCATTGCCTGGTGGACTTAAGTTGAAGAGACAGATATTGTGATGCGAATGGTTAAGAAACCTAGAATCTATGAGGCATAGATTCTAGAGATATCTCTGTCTCCTAAATACATCTCTGAAAAGCTGAAGATGATTATCTTCAAAGCTTTGGCTGACGATTGATCTACGCATATGTGGAGTAAAACTCCAAAAGGCTGTTAAAGGGCCACAAAAAAAAGCAGCAGACCAAAGGATTCCCAGAAATAACAAGCCCTAAAAGAAATTTACATTCTCATTCCTAGAAATGAAAGATCTCTGAATATATGGAACAGCAGAAAAACTCCTCAAGGAGTTCTAGCCTGAGTAGTGGCTGAATTCAAACTAAAGGCCCCTCTTGTTGTAGTTTAATACATTCAAAAATGATACTCAAAATAATCAAGTTGATAGTGTGACTTCACTGTGCAGCAGGATAAAAGTAAACACTTCAAAAAACGACAATAAAATCCAGCCTACAACATGGAAATTTTATAATGCTCAGCATTTAAGAAAATATCCAGGGGGTTCATAAAACAGAAAATATAACACGTAAGTCCAATAGAAAAACACCCAGAAAAGATAGAGAAAATGGAATAATCACAAGGAGTTTAAATAGCCATTATAAAATGCTTCATATAATTAAAAATGTAGAATAAAACATAAATCATAAAAAGTGAGATGCAAAAGATACAAAAAATATCAAGACATTTGGTTTATAAAGAAAGCCCAGATTTCGCAACAATTTTAATCCCGGTGTACAGGTCAAACAAAATATTAAATTAGGTGTGCAGAAAGAACCAAACAAAAGTAAATTCAACAGAAAATAAATGCCTCACAGACAGAATATAAATTCTGTGGAAATCAGGATACTCAAACCAGAAAGATACTTGTACTTACACAAGAAAGGACTTGCCAGAAAAGACAAAAAATCTTTATTATCCCAGGAGTGATATAAGTTCCCTTATTAAGGCAGCCTTATCTAAATCAGATGCTGAATAAAGATCTTCTACCCAAAAGAGGGAGGCTCATTCTGAAAGAAGACTCATGATGGCAAAAAAAGAGAAGGTGTGGAAATGGAGAGCTCAAAAGGCTCAAGTGAGTACAGCACTTGATGTTACTTTTTGTCCCACAAAACTATAAGGTTTACTCAAGTCATAAAGCAACAATAAATACAACAAACAAGTTGTTCAGAAATTATACATAAACCTCTGTGTAGTTGTATTGAAATCTGAGATGACTATTTTTTATTTTATTTAATTATTTTTAAAATAAAATTATTTTATTTAATTTATTTTTGCTCATTTTCAGGGGCCAGTGAGTGGGTTTATATTTCTCAATCTTGTATTTTAATATGGTTATAGTCATCTTTGATCCAAACTTTGTACATGATCTAATCATGTAAAGAGTTTATAACACATACAGAGATAATGAAAGCATGGTCTCTCAATGTTCAATGTGAACCTCAGACCTAGGTCTAAGAGACAGCCCTTTCTAGTTTTCATCTGGTGGTATCCGTACTTACTCTGTCTCATACCCTGTTGTAAGCTATAAGATTACAGAATATGTCAAATAAATTTCTCATTGTGAAGTTGAAGATTTACAAACATACAGTAAATTCCATTTCCCTCCTTTTTTCTTCTCCTAGTAGTTAATTGTTTTTTTCATTTTTCTTTGGTCAATTTTGTCATTACAATCATTACGAATGCATTTTTAAAATCGAATATGCCCGCCTGTGTGCACATGTGTGTGCTAGTGTGTCTGTATTTGTATAATGGAGTCTCAAAAACTGGAAGCAGATTTCAATGGTGTTTCACTTCCTCTGATGTTAATAAGTGAAGTAATTCACTTGGGGTTGTAAAAATCAAAATGTCAAGCAACAAAATACTTGATTAAATAGAAAAAGAAGCTCTGAAAAGATTTTTAAAAAATTTCTTTGAATAGAAGAGTTAAATACATGTAGTCCACCCTTGCTGTCTACAATATGTGATGACACAGTAATCTCTTTTGTTGATTTTCCAGTGAAATTGAAGCAGCTTTTTCACACATGAGGGATAAGAGAATAGACAGTGTCAAAAGGTGTCTTAGCATTTTCATTCTAGTAAGTTGTGAGCAGGCAATTAAAGATTTTTACCATGGAGATAATCTTCACTCATAGCGTTTATCACCATGTTTCCCTGAAGAATGAGATTTTACCCTAAAAGAGGATAATAGAATATCACATGTTACATTAGAAAACATTTAGAAAAAAATAATCATTTCATGGTGTTAAAAAAATGATCAATATATTTTTATTTTTTGTTCAAAATTTTGGTAATATATATTTCAAGGAAATATACATAAAATGTACTAGAACTAAAAATTAAATGTAATATTTTAGACTCTGAAAAAAATATGTCTATTATAATGTCAAACCAGAATAATACCTGCTTCTTACTCACATTGACCAAGGATCAATGTTACGTGACTTAACAGCAGAAGAAATACAAATTATTGGGATATTCTTTCATTATGTACTATAAACATAACTCATAATATATGTGTTTCACACCAGCTATGCCTTCATTTTTCTTGATGGAAAATCTATGGGAATATAGTAGCACCATCAAATTAGTGAGTAAACAAGACCATTACATCAAAATAGATTTTGCTCATTTATTCTGACAAGTGTAGCAGTTTAAATTATTTATAGTTGCAGTCTGAATGGGTTTAGTAAATGCCCTATAGTACATTTTGTAAATTCAGTAGAGTCTTAGTAACTTCTTCATTAATTATGTTTATAAATTACAATCCTTACAAAAGCCCTTGAGCATGTAATTAATAAATTTATTTAAATAATTAGAAACTCAGAAGATTTTATGTTTTACATATAGCTAAATTTAGCAAAAATATAGATTCTTTCTATTGATTTGTAAGAATAATAACATATTAGGAAGGGGATTATAAAAACTAAAAACTGCTTTGGAAGTTCTCTCAATTGTGGTAATAATTATGCCTTCTAAGGCTTTCTCGCCTTCTTTTAGAAAAGATGTGGTCGTAAATGCTCTGAAACATAAACACGATAATCAATACTTTGTCAACTTCTGAGAAGAATTATTTCTAATTATGGCAACTCTGACAAATTATCTCACATTACTATGTGTCAATGCAGCAGTAACTAACATTTATTAAGATCTACTCAGCCATATAGGAAGAAGACAGAAGTACTGATAGAGGCTACCCAAGAGTAGAAACCCTGACAGTTTGTTTTTAAAAAACAAAACAAAACAAATAAAGAAAACCTCTCAGTCTCCTGTGTGCTCACACCCAAGTGAAAATACACAAAAGGAACAAAATTTGTGAATACATAATGTTATTTAATTCCCCATCATCAGCACTTTTCTCAGTACCTTTCATGCCATATGCAATTAGAAAATTCTCCTAGTAATGCAAGTAAGCCTAAGATAGCAGGAAATAAACAGTGAGAAATGTAACATGTTTGGATAGCAAATCCACTAAAGACAGTGGCTGAAGGAGGGAGAGTACTAGGATCAGTGCACCCTAGTTTCTGGCTTATCAGAAATAATTTCCAGGTAAATAAACAATTTCAAGCTGTTCTTACTCTTTTGGAATAATTTTGCTACATTGCTCACAGAGGGCTGGACAATGAAAACAGGAGATAATTCAGAACCAGTTTGGCAAAATGAATAGCTAAGCCACCCACAATTTGATATGGGCTCTGCTCAGCAAATTGCTTTTGAATGTGGGATTTGAAGAAATGTGGAAGAATCAAATGAAAGGTAAGGCAGAAAGTATTGAAGTAGATTTACTATGTTTGTTCCCAATCACCAAGCCCATGGAAAATGCCTCTCATTTGTATTTCACAAAAATTCTACCACCATCATGTCTTAATTTTTTAAAACATACAAATTATTTTAAAATAAGACTATACTTTTTGTGATGTTCCAAATAGGTCCTGTAAGCCATTAGTTAATTCTCTTAAACACATCTCAAGTAAGGGACCCTTCCAAGTGTAATAAGAGACAGGATTTTAAATGCAAAGAACAAATGATTTTGAATCAGACAGTTGTGAATTGAAATTTTGGCCTTGCCAATAATTCAAATGGTGTGTTTAGGTAAAGTTATTTAAGCTCTCTAAGCTTAATATTCTTTATTTATGAAAAGGGGGTAATAAGGTCAACCTCATAGGTTTGGTTATTGTGGAGATGAAAAGAGAGAATGTAACAGAAAGAATATAATTAAAAGAGTTGATAGAGTACCTGACTTAAAGGAAAATCTCAGAAAGTTATTTAAGATATATGATTATTCTTTTATAGTGATTGTTTCATTCTATTTCAATCTATTATTTATAGAACTATTTTGTAATATTTTCAGTAGCTCATGCTCTCTCTCTCTGTGTGTGTGTGTGTGTGTGTGTGTGTATGTGTATGTATTCTTTTGTACTGTTGTTGTTGATCTTTGGAGTTAGAGAAAAAACATAAGCTTATAAAAAACAGATCAAGCTTAGGGGAAAATTTAATGGATGAAGAAGTTTAAAATATAAACAAACAGACTGTTCAAGAGTTTTCTCTTTTGTTGTTTCTCTTTTACAAGTTTGGTAGACATGTTTTAGTAGGTTCAGAGATTGTTTAGGGATATGTTTAAGTTTGATTTATAATCTGTCATCTTGAGAGGTAAGGAAAGCAAGCAAATAGAAGCCCATGTATACCATATTTATAAAGACAATAAATTAAAGTATATGAAACATTTAGAATCAACTCTTTTTTTGAAAAAAAAACATTTCTAACTACAAATAAATATTTTTTAGATTATGACTATTTTCAAAATCATAGATAATTGTTGACTACAATTTTAAAATATAAAGTTATTCAAGTTCTCTTTGTTATATTTCTTCCTTCCAGGAATAACGTGAGAAATGTCTATTTGTCCTATATCTAGACTGTAGAAGGAGAAAATGCTACACACTTTTTATATTCTTTAGTTGTGAGAAGTAGTGTGTAGATTCAGTTACTGCTCTCCAAGAATGTTAATGTGACAAATCTATACATTCCTGTCTCTCTCCATTTCACAATATTATCATTCTTTGCATTTGACAATCTTTTGATAAAAAATGGAAATAAAACTTTGTGAAATCAGGAGTCTATCCAATAGTTATTCTTAATGGAAAGGAGGGAATTTTTGAAGAGTACATGATTCCTCTCTGGCAAATTCTCTGGATCATAAACCCTTACCTGAAATAACCTCCTCTAGTGATAAAGCACTGATTACATTTGCCCTTGCACATAGGCAGTGGCATGGGATATACTGCAAGGGTGTAGGGAGAGTTACAGATAGGTGTAATGGAAAGATGAGAGATGATACACTGACAGAGTGAAAATTTGTGCAGAATGTGGAGTCAGAACACAGAGTATGCTGTGGAAATTGAAGTAAAATAAATCTTTAGACCAGCAGCTAGAATGACACCTGGAGTGTTTCTTTCCTCAATACTCCTGAGCCCCAAAAGAAAACTGGAACTAAAACTATAAAAAGAGAAATACAAAGAATTATTACTAAACTTGGAGTTGTTACCTTGAAAAGGAAAAATGATAGCAACTTATATCTTTTCCCCTATATAGAACAAAGTGACAGTGGAGCTGTATGCCCATAACAGAAAGAAATGGACTATTGATCCGAGCTAGTGAGCCCTCTAAACAAGAGGATTAGATCACCACACAAATGATTGTGAAGACAGTTTGTCTGGAGACCCACTGTGTAGTGTGGATAGTGGGTACTGGAACAGTAAGATAAAGAAAATGATGATCGTGGACAGAGAGTGAAAGGGAAGTAAAGAATGCATATGTTTAGGACAGCCTATTAATGTATTTCTTATGTGGAGCCAAAAGCCTGCTTTCTGTTAAACCAAGTATAAAAAGCATGCACATTGGTAAATTTCCTTACTTCAAGGGACAAACCATTGCGTCAGCCTCCTGAGCCTAGTTCATACATATGATTTAACACATAGCAGAAGATTAATTTCTGGGGACATTTTAGAATGAATTTCATTTCTTGGCAGAAAATGAACCTTAAGCCAGAAAGCACTAGAAACCTGATATTGGTGTCTGTCTAGAGCCTGTTCATGGATTGGTATTGCATAATGCACATTTTCAGCTAAAGGTTTACTTATTTCCACCTTAACTGTTTACTTATCAGTCCTGTTTCAGTAAAACCACTCTGTGTTAGGAAAATCTTCATACTGTAAGTCATACACCCACTCTGATCTCTTCCAAGTACACCCATTACATTAAACTAGGCAAAAATAATACATCATACATGACAAATTCAAATTCAAACCAGCTGAAAGAACTACAATAGTTCAACTAACCTGTGAATGTTTACATCAGTTATGAACTTTTGTTAGGTGAGTGTATTGGTCCGTTTTCATGCTGCTGATAATGATATACCTGAGACTGAGCAATTTACAACAGAAAGAGGTTTACTGGCCTTACAGTTCCACATGGCTGTGGGGGTTTCACAATCATGGTGGAAGGTAAGAAGCAGCAAGTCACATCTTACATGGATGGCAGCAGACAAAGAGAGAGCTTGTGCAGGAAAACTCCCCCTTATAATAACCATCAGATCTCATAAGACTTACTCACTATGATGAGAACATCATGGAAAAGACCTGCCCCATGATTCACTTATCTCCCATCGATCCTTCCCACAACACATGGGAATTCAAGATGAGATTTGTGTGGGGACACAGCCAAACCATATCATTTCACCCTTGACCTCCCCCAAAGTCTCATGTTCTCACATTTCAAAATCAATCATGCTTTCTCAACAGTCCCTCAAAGTCTTAACTCATTTCAGCATTAACTCAAAAGTCCACAGTCCAAAATCTCATCTGAGACAAGGCGAGTCCTTTCCGCCTATGAGTCTGTAAAATCAAAAGCAAGTTAGTTACTTCCTAGATACAATGGGGTAGAGGCATTGAATAAATACAGCCATTCCAAATGGGAGACACTAGCCAAAACAAAGGAACTACAGGCCCCATGCAAGTGTGAAATCCAGCAGGGCAGTCAAGTCTTAAAGCTCCAAAATGATCTCCTTTGACTCCGTGTCTTACATTCAAGTCACATTGATGCAAGAGGTGGGTTTCCATGGTTTTGGGCAGATCTGCCCCTGTGGCTATGCAGGGTACAGCCTTCCTCTTGGCTTCTTTCATGAGCTAGCATTGAGTATCTTTGACTTTTCCAGGAGCAAGGTGCAAGCTGTCATTGGATCTACTATTCTGGGGTCTGTAGGGAGGTGGCCCCTGTTTCACAGTTCCACCAGGTGGTACCCCAGTAGGGACTCTGTGTGGGAGCTCCAACCCCACATTTCCCTTCTGCACTGCCCTAGCAGAGGTTCTCCATTGAGGACAACACCCCTGTACGAAACTTTTGCCTGGGCATCCAGGCGTTTCCATACATCCTCTGAAATCCAGGCGGAAGTTCCCAAACCTCAATTCTTGACTTTGCACGCACAGTCTCAATGCCACGTGGAAGCTGCCAAGGCTTGGGGCTCCCACCCTCTGAAGCAACAGCCAGAGCTTCACCTTGACCCCTTTTAGTCATGACTGGAGTGGTTGAGATGCAGGGCACTAAGTCCCTAGACACAGCAAGAGGACCCTTGGCCTGGCCCACAAAACCATTTTCTCCTAGGCCTCCAGGCCTGCGGTGGGAGGGGCTGCTGTGAAGACATCTGACATGCCCTGGAGACATTTTCCCCATTGTCTTGGGATTAATGTTTGGCTCCTCATTATTTTTGTAAAATTTCTGCAGCTGGCTTCAATTTCTCCTCAGATTTTATTTTTTCCTGTCATATTGTCAGGCTGCAAATTTTCTTAACTTTCATGCTTTGCTCTCCTTATAAAATTAAGTGCCTTTAACAGCACCCACGTTGCCTCTTGAATGCTTTGCTGCTTAGAAATTTCTTCTGCCAGATACCCTAAATCATCTCTCTTGAGTTCAAAGTTCCACAAATCTCTAGGGCAGGGGCAAGATGTCACCAGTCTTTTTGCTAAAACATAACAAGAGTCACCTTTGCTCCAGTTCCCAACAAGTTCCTCATTGCCATCTGAGACCACCTCAGCTTGAATCTTATTGCCCATATCACTATCAGGCTTTTGGGCAAACCCATTCAACAAGTCTGTAGGAAGTTCCAAACTTTCCCACATTTTCCTGTCTTCTCCTGAACCTTCCAAAGTGTTCTAACTTCTGCCTGTTACCCTGTTCCAAAGTTATTTCCATATTTTTGGGTATCTTTTCAGCAACACTCCACTCTACTGGTACCAATTTACTGTATTAGTTCGTTTTCATGCTGCTGATAAAGACATAACCAAAACTGGAGGATTTACAAAAGAAAGAGGTTTATTGGACTTACAGTTCCACATGGCTGGGGAGAATTCACAATCATGGTGGAAGGCAAGGAAGAGAAAGTCACGTCTTACATGGCTGGCAGCAGACAAAGAGAGAGCTTGTGCAGGAAAACTCTCCCTTATAATAGCCATCAGATCTCATGAGACTTATTCATTATCATGAGAACAGCATGGGGAAGACCTGCCCTATGTTTCAATTACTCCCCACCAGGTGCCTCCTACAACACATGGGAATTCAAGATGAGATTTGAGTGGGGACACAGCCAAACCATGTCAGGGAGGTGTATAAACCATACTGTTTGAGAAAAAGAGTCCTTTAAAACAGATCAATGTACAGTGAGTTTGCAGAAACACATTGATTATTCTCCTTTACTGTCAAAAAGCCACAATATTTTCCCATTAATTTTAAGCATTGCATTATTGTATATGCTATTTTCAGTAAAAAATAATTATTTTTAATCTGTTTTATTAGAGTCCTAGTGGGGCAGATTCAGTCTCTTGAAAATTAAATGTTTGTTGTAAGTTAGTAACTTCATTATATAAATTGAATTTAACCAATTACTGCACTTTAGTATGTTTACCATACATGTAAGTCCCTCATCTTTCAAAATCAGCTTTTTCCTGGGTTCATGGTATCCTGGAATTCTTAAGCATTGTAATTCAAGCTTACATAAAATTTAACTTTGAAGAACACATTGACTAACTCATACAAAAATATTATTGCTAGGCATATAGAAATATATGTTATTTGGTTATCATGTGATCATCCACAGTTGGAAAGCTCCTTACGAATCACTTCAAAATCAAGCTTTTTTAAAAAAAATCACTTGGTGAATATGTTATCAGCATTAAGTAATTCAACAATACATTTCAACAAGGCATAGTAGCTTCCTCAGTCATCCTTCTCTAAAGCAGTATGCTTACTAGGGCAACAGGAAGATTTATTCTCACCAGTATGATATATACTCTCTTTTAAAATGTGTTAAAGACACCATAACAGCATATTGGTTTTTCCACTTATTACATTCTAAAGAACTAATGGTTTACAGAGTGCTCCATTTTGTGACCTCCATCACTGTTTAGTATTTAACATTAATCCCTCCCCTTTTAACTTCAGTATGTTTTGATAACATGCCACAGTTTCCTACACTATCTTATGTTTTGTATTAATTATATTTCAGGATGACTGCTTCCCAGAAGCATTTTGGGGAAGAGACAAGGCAAGTAATTTCATAAAGAACGCAAAAGGCATTTTCTGTTGGGGAGCATTCCTGGTAATGTAATGTAACCGTCATTATAAGCTGTAAAGTATACTCTTACTGAACATTGTCTCTTAAACATTTTTCTCCTTTCCTTTGCACTACTTTCTCGTACCTCTACCTTAACTTATTTTACTCCCTCTGTCCTCCTCATTCTTTCCACTCGTGTGAAAAGTAAATTTGGCAGCATATTTGTAGTTTTCCATAGCTTGCAACCTATATGTTTTCATTTCCAAATATTTGGAGACCTAAAACATTCTTCATTTCCTTTTATTTTTTTAATGGATGAAGGTGTGCATAAGTGCATGTTGATTATAGTTAGTCATAATTAATGTCCAATATTTGATGCCAAGATAAAGAAACTTTACCAAGTAGGTTACATTATATTAACTCACAGACCACATGCCATAGGGAACAAAAGTACTCCGTGTTAGGTTACCTTTTTGAGGGAATCAAACTCCTAGGGCTTGGTGGGAAACATGAGGTAATCAAGACTCTATTCTCACCGACAAAGTTGGCATTTGGAACCTAATTAAGAAACAGTCAAACAGCATTAACTGTCATAGAACTAGCAAAAAAACCTGAAGTTTTACTGAATTATAATATCCCCTTGCCATTTTTGATTCTTACAATAATCTCCATGGATGCCTTCTCAGTTAGTCCTTTCTCTTACTCAATATTGTGAGGCTGACCCAATTTCTTGTTGATATAAATTATACTGAGGCAGAAGTTTTGTGCCTCACTGATATGGTTTGGGTCTGTGTTCCACCCAAAATTCATGTCAAATTATAATCCCCAATGTTGGAAGTGGGGCCTGGTGGGAGGTGATTGGATCATGAGGGCAGATTTCCCCCTTGAGTGCTGTTCTCGTGAGAGAGTTCTCACAACACCTGGTTGTTTAAATGTGTGGAACACCTCCCTCCTCTCTCTCTCTTCCTCCTGCCCTGGTCATGTGAAGATGTGCCTACTTCTTCTTTGCCTTCCACCATAGTTGTAAGTTTCCTGAGACTCCCCAGCCTTGCTTCCTGTACAGCCTGCAGAACCATGAGCCAATTAAACCTCTTTTCTTTATAAATTTCCCAGTCTCAGATATTTCTTTGTAGCAGTGTGAGAATGGACTAATACACTCACCTTTGTTTTTCTCATTGACAAAGTGTGTTTTACGGTTTCTTGTTCAAGTAGATTGTGCTTCCTATTTAAAATCAAGTCGTTGAAGAGCCCTCTTCTGACCCAATTAGAAGTTAGTTTATTAGAAATATCTCTTGTGTTGAATTGACAGAAATTCTAAAAAATGGTTCTTACTATTTGCTATATTGAATAATCTGACCATAGCTATTTGTTCTCTCCTCCAAGAAAAAAGCACATGTGAATGCACATTATATGTTTTGTTACAATTCAACAGTTTAAGGCTTCTCAATATGAAGCTTGAATTAAGTCTTCCAGCTCCCACATAGTAACAATTAAGTCCTCTGTGGAAAGCAAATACATAGCTTTGAATAAAAAGATGCTTTTTTCTTTGAAATTCAGCCTAAAGTTTTCAGTGTGAAGAGACTATTCTGATTTGTAACACCTCAGAAGACACAATTCAGAATTCCATCTTACAAATTCTATATACTACAAAACTCATATATGCAGATTTCAGACCTGTATATCCAGTGGCTCATTAGTCATTTATATCTGGGAGACTCATGATTACTTTGATTAAACAAAATCTATTGACATAAAAACATCTCTCCAAAGCCTGTCTATGGTTCTGCCTATAACACAAGGACTACAAAGTAAAAACCTTTTGCAAATAATGGTGTATATTTAATTTTATCTCTGCTAATGAAATGGCCTGGCTTAATATTTGAAAGTCATCTATATAATGAAGATTGTTTTCCATCTTGCTGTGGTTTTTGGAAATCCAGATTATACACAAATGAATGTAGCAGTGGGCATCAACATTTCATTACTTGGTGATAGGCTACATGGACGTGAGAGATTGTGATATGGACACTGGAGGTAGCAGCTGTGGTAGCTTTCTGATCCCCAGATCATAGCTACAGAAAAATGACCCTGCAACCAACAGAGCAATGATCTTATGATTTTAGGCATCTTTGGTCCTTTTCACGACCTATAAGCATTTAACTCTAAAATAAATTTCTTTTCATTTGAACCATCTGGAGTGGATTCTGTTTTCTATTTTCTGAAATAAACCCTGGCTGATAGAGGATTCTACAATGAATTTATCTGTCTATTTACTTATCTATTGCTCATTCAATGCTCTGTCAGTATTTCCTGCTTCAGCAAATGGCAGGCAAACCACCCATGTAGCTGCATAAGTTAGCAACCCAGGAATCATGCATTCTTTCCTTTTTATCACCATCTTCTCCATGTGTACTAAACACTGCTAAGTTTCTATTGTTGTCTTCTCCAACATTCATGACAAAACATTAAGCCACTTTATCATACGGTCTATGCCTTCATCATTTTGCATGGGGTTGACTCCATTCCTGATATTTGTTTTCCTTTTTGTTGCCATCAGATGGTTGTCTGAAATTCCTGAAGCTACAAACTTCTATGGTAACCTCCAGCAAGAAAGAGGAAGAGTGAGAGAGAAAGAGAAAGAAATAGAATACGTCTTAAGTTAAATAGTTCCAAAATATAATCTCCTTTATTCGACTGCCCTGAATTGGGCCATGTGCCTACTTATGGAGTTACACTGTTCAGGAAGATGGGATATGATAGCTAGTTTAAATTCTACTGTCCAGGAAGATGGGATATGATGATTAGTTTAAATTCAACCCTATTCCAGGACAGGACCAGTGGAAGCCAAATCATGGAATCTGCGGTAATTTTCAAAACAGTAAATAGAGCAGAAATGTCCAGTGTAGCTTCTTCATTCAGTTACCTTCCTGTTTCCCAAGTGATATTTATAAAATGCAAATATGAACATGTCACTCTTCTTCTTAAATCCTGTCAATATCTACACATTTCTTTAAAGACTATGTCCAAATATCTTAGCAAAGTTAGCCCTTGCCTACTTTTAATTTTATATACATCTAATTATCAAGTATCTAATAATGACACTCATTAAAATAACTGCTACTCTATGGTTTTACTACATATGCCACAGAAAATGCTAAACACTGCATAATAATAATTACTTTTAAGCTTCTTCAGTATGTTCTTATTCTTTATTTGCAAGTGAGGAAAGAGGCAGAGATACCTGAGGTGATTTGAGGAAGTAATTATCAATAATTCAACAATTTATAATTTTATAAATTTTCATTTTAAAAATGAAAACATGAACATGTTACTCTTTATCTTGATAAAAATAGTTAGTAGATTCAAATTCTTGGGCTTTCTCACTATTCTCTTCTGTTCAACAATTGTTTGTTTCTGCCTAGCAGAGTATCTAGAAATGGAAGAAACTTAGGAATCATCTAGTTTTTTCTTTATATTTTATGTAAGGAAATAAGTTTATTAATGATAGCCTTATAAGCTAGTCTAAGCAAACATAATTGTCCCTTAAGACTCTGAAGGTGCTAGAGGAGATGGACAGAATTGCCCATAATTGAAAAAAAATATTTGTAAATTAGGCTAAATAATGTACATGTTTATTACAATGTTAATAAAAATAAAAGAGATAACACAATTATAGTGCTTAGCACTATGCCACTCCTAGTTTTTAATGTATTACTTTAAACAATTGGTTTTACAATTTGAAAGTGACAAATTGTGCATTAATATAGTCACAGAGCCAAAATACTTATTCCATAGATAAAGACATTCTGATGATATTCGTGATTATTTTTACTGAACACTGTTCTGGTGCTGCATATAAATATTGCTGTGGTGTGAATGTGTTCCTTCCAAAAGTCAGGTGTTGCTAATGTGGTGGTATTGAGGTGGGGCTTGTGAGAGGTGAATAGGCCATGATGGCTGCTCCTTCATCAGGGATTAACATCACTGTAAAAGAGTACAGCAGGCTTCGTGCAGTGTTTGGCTAACCAGTTAGCTTGCCCTTCTGCCTTCTGCCATGTGAAGACACAGCCAGAAGACCCTCACCAAAGGCAAGTGCCTTGACCTTGGACATTCAGCCTCCAGAATTATAAGAAAAACTATTCTGTCATTTTAAATTACCCAGCTTCAGGTATTCTGTTATAGCAGTACAAAGAGACTAAGACAAATATCTGAAAAATTTAAATAACTACAGAAAGGCATCGTAATGTACATGAATTTGTGCAATATATTCTTGTTAGTATTAAAATCTTACTAAATGTCAGTCTTTCTTCTGGTAATTACAAAATAATAAATTCTTTCTGAGTAATTTTTTGAATACAGGTTGAATAAAATTTGGAATTTATCTTAGAATATTTTCTGATAATCTAGTAATGTGAAGCTCTCTAGTTATTTCTTTTCTGCCTCTTTGAAGTTACACTTGAATGCTCTTTGCCTGAAACTGGTATTTTTCTTTACCTTTCTAAATAAGATGAAAAGAACAGACAGTGCTTTTCTCAGAGGTGGTTATATTCATGATTTCCAATTTCAGCATCTTAGATATTCCCATACCAGAAGGTACCATGACACTTGTCCAGTTTTTATTATATCAAACTAAGTTCCCAAACTGATTGTGTTTCCTTATTTGTAAAAGCATTACTGACTTAGGGGAACAAACTTCCTAGGCAATAAGGAAGAAAATATACATTTCATGTTTCATTTCACTTATTCAGTAATATATTAAACCTTGACTACAAACATTCTTTTTTGGACTCATATTGCATCGCTTAATGCCAGCTTAGGAAAAAATGGGCAATCTTATAATCACACCTTTTGACATACTAAATGGCACTAGGACGATATATAGCAAAATAGGAAAACAAATTTCAAATTTGTCACAATTATTATAATGCCTTCTTTTAGGACGAATAATCCATCCTGTTTCTTAGCAAATTAAAAACTCAATCAAAGAGACTATCACATATTTAAGTCACTATACATGTAATACTTACAGAAATATATTTTCCATGTATATGTGTAAAATTACAAGATTCCAGACTGAAACCTAAAATAATTTGAATCAATATAGAATTAAATATACCTTAAAGGAAAAGGGTAATTCAAAAGTGGTACCCAAATCTATGTCTGATCTTAAAATATAACATTTTCTTCCTATGACACAATATAAGATACAGCAAAAAATGTAGTATAAATCATCCCAAATTATACCAAACCTTCCTTTCAAGGATTTTTTAAATAAGAAACCTCCTTTAGAAATAGATGTTAACTTTCCCTTTAGAGTAAAGGACAGACATGTTTCCTGCACATTATAAAAGCTCTGGGATCTCTAAGCTCCTGGTTTCTCTCCTGTGATGTTATCCACTACATGTGCAACTGTCACATGTCCTTCTCTCCATTAGGCTGTGAGAACTGGAGTATGAGAAAGTCACACATGAAAATTATATATATATAATATATTTACAATAGATTTATTTTTATATATTTATATAAATATATAAATATAAATATATAATTATATAATTATATAATTATATATATATATATATAAAAATGTGTATATATATATTTTGAGATGGAGTTTCACTCTTGTCACCAAGTCTGGAGTGCAGTGGTGCAATCTCGCCTCACTGCAACCTCTGTCTTCTGGGTTCAAGATATTATTCTGCCTCAGCCTCCCGAGTAGCTGGGATTACAGGTGCCTGTCACCATACCTGGCTAATTTTTGTATTTTTAGTAGAGATGGGGTTTCACCATGTTGACTAGGCTGGTCTTGAACACCTGACCTCGTGATCCGTCCGCCTTGGCCTTATTTTTTTATCTATTGTTATTACTGTAAATAATGAAATCCTTTGTTCTCTGATCAAGGCGGGGCTAGTATTCTGCCAGCATCCATGAAACATGGCAGGCCAACTTGTTAGCTTGCAACTAGGGTAAAAATTCACACCCTTCATAGTTCTTGATAATCTATGTTGATAAGTTTATATACACCTATATACACACAAAGAGACAAATAGCAAGTTTGAAGTGGTTCCAGAGACTATATGAATATTCAGGGGAGGGCAGGGATGACAGAAGAATGGGATTAAGGGAAATTATAAATGAGGCTGTTCAGTAGTGTCTGTAATAGTTCATCATTTTAAAAATAATCTGAATAAAATGGTAAATTACTAATTTGAGTGTTGGACTAATTGTTATTTGTTGTATTGTTTTCTATGCCTTTGCATACATTTTTAACATTTCATAATTAAAATTTTGAAATATTATTAAATCACATATAATTTAACTCTGTTGTTGGGCAGATGGTTCCAGTCACCTAGTATTACATTAATTCATTCTCTTATTCTCTTTTTAAGATAGACCTTTCAAAGGCTTATCAAATATAAAAAGAAACTAGAATTAAAAGAAAAAAAAAAAAACTCCCTCCCAAAAAAAGGCCATTTTATCTTTAGAAACAGTCATTATTAGAAAGACTCTCTTTATTTTTACCCACAACTCTGTCTTGTATCTCCTATCCATTCAACATTATTTTATCCCTGGGTTTATGTAGTCAACACATTATACCTTTATTTTCACACCTGTGGTATTCTGCAGGCAGGTGCGCATGCAGACACACACACACACACACACACACACACACAGTGTCAGAAGCTGGAAACTGTCAGTTCAAGTGCAGAAGCTGCCATTTGTTAATTATATAATATAGCCTAAGGATAAGAACTCTGATGACAAGTATTTGCCTCAATTATAATGCTGGTATAATACCTGCCTTTTAGAACTTTTTTTTGTTGTTGTTAGGATTGAGTTCATTTGTATGATGACTCTTTGTAAGTGTTAAAGTGCTGTAACATACAATATTTTTAAAGACAGTAACCATGCTCCTTTGGTTTTATCATCTCCTCATTTTTACTCCAAACAAACTCCATTTTGCTAGCCATTCAGCATAAGAGCTGCTTTAATATCCTTTCACCATCGTGATCTTTCTCCCCTGAATATGCTGAGCAAAGGGCTATCTTTAATACTACTTAAAATACAAACTGGAAACAATTCAAGGACAGAAAAAAAAGCAACACAGTAAGAATAACTAACTTTATGATAATCAATCATAAAAGGACAAATGCATTTATAGTTTATTTCCCAATTAAAAATAATAAAATATCATTTTAAAACATACCAAAGTGGTTTTTGTCTTGAATTAGAGCCAAAAAATAAAAAATTATAGTTAAGGAGACTCAAGGATTTATGAAATGTTATTTTTAGGATAAAGACAAAATGTAAAGCATGAACATGAATGTTAAGTCAGCAAAGAGCAGCACAGTTGTGAATCATGGCTTTGTGGTGAAGCCCAGTTTCAAATATTGCCTCAGCTTCTAGCTAGTCTATACCTTTGTTTTCTCCTCTATAAGAGTATTGTAGGACATTGTAATGACTACATGAGATATTTTCAAAGTTCTAAGTTCAGTGCTTTCCAAGCAAGCAGTTAATAATTAATGACATTATTATATATTAATTTATATGCATGCCCTCACAAAGACATATCTCAAAGTTATACAGCCTGTGGATATCAATTCAAATTAATTGATTCTGTGTCCTACTCTCGAAAAATTATGGAAAATTTATTAATTGACCTTTCTTAAAAATTAGTTTCTCAACACTTTCTCATTTTTCTTCAATTTTATTGTAAACAGTTATATAAAACTGTGCTTCAAGATTCCTAGGACTGAGATTTCTTTCTATAAGAAATTCTGTCGGTCCCTAACACTTATTCGTTAGGTGCCAGATTAACCCTGTTTCTGGACTATGATATAAATTAGGAGGCAATTTTATATTGAACTAGACTAAAATGTGAGCAAAAATTTCAGGCCACAGTTGTGATATTTATGATATCTTAACTAGCGAAGTTTGAAAACATACCATTTCTCTAAATAACTTTCATGAATACAAAACCCCTTTCCCTTAACTTTTTGCAGTATATTGTATGTACTCTACAAAGTTCAAAAATGATAGCTCCATCAATAACCATCAGTTTTATAATACAGTATGTTTGTGAACAACATATTTCTGCATTACATCTTTGGCTACATGTAATCTTTTCAGATTTCTTAAATTCATCTCATGAAAAATCTTTTCTTTTGCTATACATTTCCGTCCTCCTCATCCTCCCCCTCCTCCCTCCTCCATCCTCCCTCCTTCCTCCTTCTCCTCTTCCTCCTCCTTTTCCTCCTCAACAGGTTAAATATTATTGAGCCTTTTTATGAAAATAAGGCATGTGAGTCCAATATAATGATAAGTATTCCTGCTCTATAAAAATTTAAATTGGCTAATAGAGTTCCAATGACAACCAATGGAACATTATTCTTTATAATAAAACCTGATATAATGTTGATGTATGTCAGAAAGTTTTTGTTGTTGTTGTTGTTGTTTTGAGACAGAGTCTTGCTCTGTCACCTAGGCTGGAGTGCAGTGGTGTGATCTCGGCTCACTGCAATCTCCGCCTTCCGGGTTCCAACCATTCTCCTGCCTCAGGCTCTCAAGTAGCTGGGACTATAGGTGCACACCACCATGCCCGGCTAATTTTTTTACTTTTAGTAGAGATGGGGTTTCACCATGTTGGGCAAGCTGGTCTCGAACTCCTGACTTTGTGATCCACCCACCTCGGCCTTGCAAAGTGCTGGAATTACAGGCATGAGCCACCGCTGCTGGCTGTACATCAGTAAGTTTTTAAAGTAATTGGGCCTGGGTTCTAATCTTGGGTAAGATACTACCTCTTTCAAGGACTCAGATTTCTCCTACATAAAATAAAAGTGTTGAAGACTGGTGTTTCCCAACCTTAACTTATTTGTGTGGGTGTTAACCTTGTAACAGTTGAGACATCCATAATTATTTGTTAGTTTATTTACTTAGTATTTTAATTAATTTACTGTTTGATCACATGTCTTTTAATACCAACTATAACATTCTACCATAAATGGAAAGCCAGCACTACTTTTTATGAATAGAAGACAATCATAAAATCATAATTAAAATAGAACTGGATTGTCTTGCACAGGCAAGACTCACTCTGTTGTTTGATCTCTCTTTGGGGAAAAGGGATATTAGTTCTGTTAGAGCAGTGTCAAAGACAACTTGAATTCAATTATCTATTTCCTAAACATAATCCAAATACTCAAAAGGGAGTTAGAAGGGAAATAACTTCTTCACTGGCATTTATTTAATGCAGTGTCTGTCAGGGGCAAGCATCTCACCTGGTTCAATGATTTCTCATGTTTGCTCTCTCTGATGGCCAATGCTCCTAGGATTTGTAATTGCTGGGAAATTTTAGGTGTGCTAATTATAATGATGTTAGTACTGATAATTATTTAGCTAAATGTGTTGAGCTCTTATTATGTGCCAGGTAATAATCAAAGCACTTCATATGTTTTTACCATTTGATCCTCATGACAAGTTCATAAAATAGGTGCTATTATAATTTATATTATAAGCAAAGAAAAGAAGACTAACTGATATTGTAATTCCATAGGAGGGAAGTTAGTGGGGAGAAATATTGAGAGAGACTATAATATAATTTAAAATAAAATTTAAAAAATGAGTGGAATCTGAAAAATATAATTTGCAGAGAAAATTATATTTTATTATAAATTATTATAAAGTAATTTAGCAATAAATTTATGAGGATGTTCTCAAATGACCTTAGAATTAATTTGTTAAAAAGTTTTTTAAGGACATGTAAAAGGCACCAGCATTGCTGTATACCTGATGCCAAGCATAACGTATGATACATAGTAAAAGAGAAGTAAGTAGAAAGGAAAGAGTAAAAAAACTGAAATGAACCTAGAACAAAGTGCTAAACAGATAAGGAAAACATAGCATGAACTATATAAGTAATGTTAGAATATTTAGAGCCCAGAAGTAGTTTTAGTAACATTTGGACTAAGGTAAGGATGCTAAGACCTTAGATGATGAGCTTGCCAAGACTCTCTAAATCTTTTCCACAAGTATTAGGTCTGCCAAGCCAAGGGGAGTTATTTTTATCAGTGATATAGGGCAAGAATTCTGGATAGTACTGAAGAGCATGCACAAATCAGCAATCTACAAGAATATTTTACTTTGGATTATATGTCCACCATTAACCTTATATTGAACTAAATTATACTTTGGATTTATACATTGTGGGTAAATTGTGAACATGAGCATGAAATGAGGTTGATTTAATTTGCCTGGAATAAGGATGCTATAACAACAATGGAAATAGGGTTTCTGGATCTTAGTCAAACACTAATATAAATTGATGGAAATTTATTTTTCATTACATTTTGGCTTCATTTGTATTGACATGATTATAGATAAAGATCTCTGTGAATAGACTAACCCCAATTCAGTGCAAGGCTATTTGATCCAAGAGCAAAAAATTATAATAAAGATGAGCTTTGGAATCCCAACATTGCTTTTTATCTGAATACTTTATAAGTTTTTAAAAAGTGTATTAACAACATACGATGACATTACCTGTAAAGGTTTACATATTGAGTAAAGAAGGGAGACCGTGAGGTTTCTTTATCTCTAAATCATGAAGCATTAGGTCCAGGCATAAAATATTCTCTTGATATTTAATTAACTTAGATTTCTTGCAAAGTTTTACTAATTATTATTGCTTTAAAACTAGCAAAGTGATTTTTCTAGACATTGCTTGCCCAGCATCATATCTAGAATTTAAACAAAAATTTGGAGATAAGAAATTAAATATTTTATAAATAAAAAGAAATATGAAATTAAATTATTAAAAACTTTTACATTATTCAAAAATACCTTAAATTTCTCTTTCTTTTGCAGTCTATTATTTTAAAATTTTAGACATAAATCTAATAAGACTTCAATTAACTCTTTTTTTTTGCATTTTACCATTGCTATTTATTTTTTATTTTAATTTTTATTTTATTATACTTTAAGTTCTGGGATACATACGCAGAATGTGCATGTTTGTTATATAGAGATCTAATGAACCATTTAAAACTATACAACTCGGTGATTTTTTTTTTTTTTTTTTTTTTTTTAGAAACATGTAACAGCTTGTAGGAATTTCTAGGTAAATGGTTTACAAAAGGGTGGTTTGTCATGTATTTTTACTTATCTCTGGGTTTGAATTTTTTTTATGATTATTATTATACTTTAAGTTCTGAGATACCTGTGCAGAATGTACAGGTTTGTTACATAGATATACATGTGTCATGGTGATTTACTATACTCATCAACCCGTCATCTACATTAGGTATTTCTCCTAACGCCATCCCTCCCCTAGGCCCCACTCCATGACAGACCCCAATGTGTGATGTTCCTCTCCCTGTGTCTATGTTTTCTCATTGTTCAGCTCCCACTCATTAGTGAACACGTGTGGTGTTTGGTTTTCTGTTCTTCTGTTAGTTTGCTGAAAATGGTTTCCAGCTTCCTCCATGTCTCCGCAAAACATGAACTGATCCTTTTTTGTGACTGCATAGTATTCCATGGTGTATATATGCCACATTTTCTTAATCCAATCTATCACTGATGGACATTTGGGTTGGTTCCAAGTCTTTGCTGTTGCGAATAGTGCTGCAATAAACATACTTGTGCATATGTCTTTATAGTAGAACGATTTATAATCCTTTGAGTATATACCCAGTAATGGGATTGCTGGGTCAAATGGTATTTCTGGTTCTACACCCTTGAGGGATCACCACACTGTCTTCCACAATGGTTGAACTAATTTACACTCCCACCAACACTGTAAAAACCTTCCAGTTTCTCCACATCCTCTAGAGCATCTGTTGTTTCCTGACTTTTTAATGATTGCCATTCTAACTGGCATGAGATGGTATCTCATTGTGGTTTTGATTTGCATTTCTCTAACGAGCAGTGATGATGAGTTTTTCTTTTTTCATATGTTTGTTGGCCACATGAATGTCTTATTTTGAGAAGTGTCTGTTCATATCCTTTGCCCACGTTTTGATGGTGTTTTTTCTTGTCAATTTGTTTAAGTTCCTTGTAGATTCTGGATATTAGCCCTTTGCCAGATGATTAGATTGCAAAAATTTTCTCCCCTTCTGTAGGTCGCCTGTTCACTCTGATGATAGTTTCTTTTGCTGTAAATAAGCTCTTTAGTTTAATTAGATCCTATTTGTCAATTTTGGCTTTTATTGCAATTGCTTTTGATGTTTTGGTCATGAAATCATTAGCCACAATTATATCCTGAACGGTATTGCCTAGGTTTTCTTCTAGGGTTTTTATGGTTTTAGGTCTTACGTTCAAATCTTTAAACCATCTTGAGTTATTTTTTGTATAAGGTGTAAGGAAGGGGTTCAGTTTCAATTTTCTGCATATGGATAGCCACTTTTCGCAACACCATTTATTAAATAGGGAATCCTTTCCCCATTGCTTGTTTTTGTTAGGTTTGTCAAAGATCAGATGGTTGTAGATGTGTAGTGTTATTTCTGAGGCCTCTGTTCTGTTCCATTGATCTATATATCTGTTTTGGTATCAGTACCATGTTGCTTTGGTTACTGTAGCCTTGTAGTAAAATTTGAAGTCAGATAGCATGATGTCTCCAGCTTTGTTCTTTTTGCATAGGATTGTCTTGGCAATATGGGCTTTTTTTTTTTTTTGGTTCCATATGAAATTTAAAGTAGTTTTTTCCTAATTCTCTGAACAAAGTCAATGGTAGCTTGATGGGAATAGCACTGAATCTATAAATTACTTTAGAGAGTATGGCAGTTTTCACAATATTGATTCTTCTTTTCCATGAGCATGAAATGCTTTTCCATTTGTTTGTGTCCTCTCTTATTTCCTTAAGCAGTGGTTTGTAATTCTCCTTGAAGAGGTCCTTCACATCCTTTGTAAGTTGTATTCGTAGGTATTTTATTCTCTTTGTAGCAATTGTGAATGGGAGTTCAGTCATGAATTAACTCTCTGTTATTGGTGTATAGGAATGCTTGTGATCTTTGCACATTGATTTTGTATCTTGAGACTTTGCTGAATTTGCTTATCAGCCTAAAGAGTTTTGGGACTGAGATGATGGAGCATTCTAAATATACAGTCATGTCATCTGCAAACAGACCTAATTTAACTTCCTCTCTTTTTATTTGAATACCCTTTATTTCTTTTTCTTACTTAATTTCCCTGACTAGCACTTCCAATGCTATATTGAATAGAAGTGGTGAGAGAGGGTATCCTTGTCTTGTGCCAGTTTTCAAAGGGAATGCTTCCAGTTTTTGCCCAATTAGTATGATATTGGCTGTGGGTCTGTCATGAATAGCTCTTATTAGTTTGAGAAATGGTCCGTCAATACCTAGTTTATTGAGTGTTTTTAGCATGAAGGAGTGTTGAATTTTATTGAAGGCCTTTTCAATATCTACTGATATAATCATGTATTTTTTATCACGGTTCTGTTTATGTGATGGATTATGTTTATTGATTTGCATATGTTGAACCAGGCTTGCATCCCAGGGATGAAGTCGACTTGATCGTGGAGAAGATGATTTTTAATGTGCTGCTGGATTCGGTTTACCAGTATTTTATTGAGGATTTTCACATCAATATTCATCAGGGATATGGGCCAGAAATTTTCTTTTTTTGTTTTGTATCTGCCAGGTTTTGGTATCAGGATGATGCTGGCTTCATAAAATGAGTTAGGGAAGAGTTCCTCTTTTTCTATTGTTTGGAGTAGTTTCAGAAGGAATAGTACCAGCTCCTCTTTGTACCTCTGATAAAAGTCAGCTGTGAATCTGTCTGGTTCTGGGCTTTTATTGGTTAGTAGGCTATTAATTACTCACTCAATTTCAGAACTTGTTATTGGTGCATTCAGGGATTTGATTTCTTTCTAGTTTAATCTTGGGAGGGTGTATATGTCCAGAAATGTATCCATTTTTTTAAGATTTTCTAGTTTGTTTGTGTAGAGGTGTTGTAGTATGCTCTGGTGGGAGTTTGTATTTCTGTGGGATCAGTGGTGATATTCCCTTTGTCATTTTTTATTGTGCCTATTTGATTTTTCTCTCTTTTCTTGCTTATTAGTTTGGCTAGTGGTCTATCTATTTTGTTAATCTTTAAAAAAAAAAAAAACACCTCCTGGATTCGTTGATTTTTTGAAGGATCTTTTCTATCTCTGTCTCATTCAGTCCAGCTCTGACCTTAGGTATTTCTTGTCTTCTGCTAGCCTTTGAATTTGTTTGCTCTTGCTTCTCTAGTTCTTTTTTTTTTAGACAGAGTCTTGCTCTGTCATCCAGGCTGGAGTGTAGTGGCGCGATCTCCACTCACTGCAAGCTCCGCCTTCCGGGTTCACACCATTCTCTTGCCTCAGCCTCCTAAGCAGCTGGGACTACAGGTGCCTGCCACCATGCCCGGCTAATTTTTTTTTTTTTTTTGTATTTTTTAGTACAGACGGGGTTTCACCCTGTTTGCCAGGATGGTCTTGGTCTCCTGACCTCATGATCCACCCGCCTCTGCCTCCCAAAGTGCTTAGATTACAGGCATGAGCCACCGTGCCTGGCGCTTCTCTAGTTCTTTTAATTGTGATGTTATGGTGTCACTTTTAGATCTTTCCCTCTTTCTCCTGTGGGAATTTAGTGCTATAAATTTTCCTCTAAACACTCTTTTAGCTGTGTTCCAGAGATTCTGGTACACTGTGTCTTTGTTCTCATTGCTTTCAAAGAACTTATTTATTTCTGCTTTAATTTCATTATTTACCCAGTAGTCACTCAGAAGCAGACTGCACAGTTTCCATGAAGTTGTGTGGTTTTGAGTGCGTTTCTTAATCCTGAGTTCTCATTTGATTGCACTGTGGTCTGAGAGATTGTTTGCTATGATTTCCATTCCTTTACATTTGCTGAGGAGTGTTTTATTTCCAATTATGTGGTCAATTTTAGAATAAGTGCTATGTGGTGCTGAGAATAATGTATATTCTGTTGATTTGGGCTGAAGAGTTCTGTGGATATCTATCAGGTCCACTTGGTCAAGAGGTGAGTTCAAGTCTTGAATATCCTTGTTAATTTTCTGTCTCATTGATCTGTCTAATATTGACAGTGGGGTTTTAAAGTCTCCCACTATTATTGTGTGGGAGTCTAGGTCTCTAAGAACTAGCTTTATGAATCTGGATGCTCCTGTATTGGATGCATACATATTTAATATACTTAGCTCTTCTTGTTGCATTGATCCCTTTACCATTATGTAAAGTCCTTTGTCTATTTTGATCTTTGTTCATTTAATGTCTGCTTTATCGAAGACTAGAATTGCAATCTCTGCTTCTTTTTGTTTTCCATCTGCTTGGTAAATCTTCCTCCATCCCTTTATTTTGAGCCTATATGTGTCTTTTCACATGCAATGGGTCTCCTAAATACAGCACACTGATGGGTCTTGATTCTTTATCCAATTTGCCAGTCTGAGTCTTTTAATTGGGGCATTTAGCCTGATTACATTTAAGGTTAATGTTGTTATGTGTGAATTTGATCCTGTCATTATGATGCCAGCTGGTTATTTTGCCCATTAGTTGATGCAGTTTCTTCATAATGTCAATGATCTTTACATTTTGGTATGTCTTTGCAGTGACTGGTACAAGTTTTTCCTTTCCATATTTAGTGCTTTCTTCAGAATCTCTTGTAAGGCAGGCCTGGTGATGACAAAATCCCTCAGCATTTGCTTGTCTGTAAAGGATTTTATTTCTCCTTCACTTAGGAAGCTTAATTTGGCTGAATATGAAATTCAGGTTGAAAATTCTTTCTTTAAGAAGTTGAATATTGGCCCCCACTCTCTTCTGGCTTGTAGGGTTTCTTCAGAGAGAACCACCGTTAGTCTGATGGGTTTCCCTTTGTGGGTAGCCTGACCTTTCTCTCTGGCTGCCCTTAACATTTTTTCCTTCATTTCAACTTGGTGAATCTGACAATTATGTATCTTGGTGTTGCTCTTCTCGAGGAGTATCTTTGTGGTGTTCTCTGTATTTCCCGAATTTGAATGTTGGCCTGTCTTGCTAGGTTGAGGAAATTCTCCTGTGTAATATCTTGAAGTGTGTTTTCCAACTTGGTTCCACTTTCCAAGTCATTTTCAGGTATACCAATCAAATGTAGCTTTGATCTTTTCACATAGTCCCATATTTCTTGAAGGCTTTGTTCATTCTTTTTTATACTTTTTTTCTCTAATCTTGTCTTCACACTTTATTTCATTAAGTTGATCTTCAGTCTCTGATATTCTTTCTTCCACTTGAATGATTCGTCTATTGATACTTGTGTGTGCTTCATGAAGTTCTGGTGCTGTGTTTTTCAGTTCCATCAGGTCATTTATCTTCTTCTCTAAATTGGTTATCCTGGTTAGCAGTTCCTGTAACCTTTTTTCAAAGTTCTTAGCTTCCTGGCATTGGGTTAGAATATGCTCCTTTAGCTCAGAGGAGTTTGGTATTATCCACCTTCTGAAGCCTACTTCTGTCAACTTGTCAACCTCATTCTCCATCCAGTTTTGTGCCCTTGCTGTTGAGGAGCTGTGATCCTTTGGAGAAGAAGAGGCATTCTGTTGTTTTTTTTTTTAGTTTTCAGCATTTTTGTGCTGTTTTTTTCCTCATCTCCATGGATTTATGTACCTTTGGTCTTTGATGTTGGTGACATTCAGATGGGGTTTCTGTGTGGGCATCCTTTTTGTTGATGTTAGTGCTATTCCTTTCTGTTTGTTAGCTTTCCTTCTAACAGGCCCCTCTGCTGTGGGTCTGCTGGAGTTTTCTGGAGGTCCACTCCAGACCCTCTTTGCCTGGGTATCACCAGCACCGGCTACAGAATGGCAAAGATTGCTGCCTGGTCCTTCCTCTGGAAGCTTCGTCCCAGAGGGATACCCACCAGATGCAGCAGGAGCTCTCCTGTATGAGGTGTCTATCGACCCCTGCTGGGAGCTGTCTCCTCGTCAGTAGGCACGGGGGTCTGGGACCCACTTGAAGAGGCAGTCTGTCCCTTGTCAGAGTTCAAGCACTGTGCTAGGTGATCTGCTGCTCTCTTCAGAGTCAGTAGACAGGTACGTTTAAATCTGCTGAAGCTGTGCCCACAGTGGCACCTTCCCCCAGGTCCTCTGTCCCAGGCAGATGGGAGTTTTATCTATTAGCCCCTGACTGGGGCTGGCTGCCTTTCTTTCAGAGATGCCCTGCGCAGAGAGGAGGAATCTAGAGAGGCAGTATGTTTACAGAGGCTTTGAGGCTCTGAGTTGGGCTCTACCCAAGTCCGAACTTCCCGGAGGCTTTGTTTACACCATGAGAGGAAAACCGCTGACTCAAGCCTCGGTAATCACAGACACCCCTTCTCCTACCAAGCTCTAGCATCCCAGTTCGACTTCAGACTGCTCTGCTGGCAGTGAGAATTTCAAGCCCGTGGATCTTAGCTTGTTGGGCTCTGTCGGGGTGGCATCCACGGAGGAAAATCATTCGGCTCCCTGGCTTCTGCCCCCTTTCCAGGAGAGCGGATGGTTCTGGCATTCCAGGCACCACTGGGGTATGGAAAAAAAAACTCCTGCAGCTGGCTTGGTGTCAGCCCAAAGGGCCACCCAGTTTTGTGCTTGAAATTCAGGGTTCTTGCGGTGTAGGCACCTGAGGGAATCTCCTGGTCTGTGGGTTACGAAGACCATGGGAAAAACATAGTATCTAGGCTGGACAGCACCATCCCTCAAGGCACAGTCCCTCACTGCTTCCCTTGGCTAAGGGAGATAGTTTCCCAACTCGCTGTGCTTCCTGGGTGAGGTGATGCCCCATCCTGCTTCTGTTGACCCTCTGTGGGCTGCACCCACTGTCTAACCAGTCCCAATGAGATGAACTGCGTACCTCAGTTGGAAATTCAGAAATCAGCCACCTCTGTGTTGGTCTCACTGCAAGCTGCAGACTGGAGTTGTTTCTATTCAGCCATCTTGTCTGGGAATCTCCAATTCGCTTCTTAAGCCACAATAAAAATAACAAATTAGAGAATGATTTTGCAAGAATCTGACAAATCAACAGTTGCCAGTTATGGTAGGTGTAAAAAATGAGGAAGAGAGAAATACTGCCTACAGCTGAGGCAAGATATCAGAGCATGACATTCTAGGGTGTTTATTAAACAGTTTTTCAGACTTTGCCAACATTAGGGGAGGTTGCAGGTCCCAATTAATCAAGGTAGACATTTCATGACAGCAAGAGTCAAAGTATTTTATATTCACTATATATTTTTTCCCTAATCATATTAACTAACATTTAGGCAGTTTTCACACTGTGATAGCAGCTGGTGAGATAATATTTTACAAAAACCTGATCAGACTTGGAGCATCCATTTTAAGGGTGGCAGCTGGAACAGACACAGGGTTTTGCCCACAACCAGAATACTACCTCAACAGGATGGAGGCCCATTCTTTTTATAGCCATATCTGGTACAGAAATAATGGATCATATTTACAAAAAATATATATTTTTACCTAATCTGAGTCAGAGTCCACATGCAGATTTCTTTCTTTTCTGTGGTAGCAACATTACACATAATTCAACAGTCACTTTCGAATTGTTGCGATGGGTTTATATTGTTTTGGTAAACTCTTGCTACATAAAGTTGTGATCCTTCTACCAGCAGCATGAGTTGCATATGAATTGCACCTGAGAGTTTGCTTGAAATGCAGAATCTCACATCATAGTTCAAATCTCCTAAATCAGAATTATTTAACAATAGTTTAACAAGACCACCAGCTGATTTATATATGGAGTAACATTAGGGACTGTTCCGAAAAGTGACATATGAATGTTGTAGCTACTTGATTAAAAGCCACTGTTTATTCTAACATTTTCCCAAGAGGAAAATGAGGCTTCTTTTAGAACTTTGGGACTACTGAGAACAGCTTTACACTGTGTGTTTCATAACAGCAGCACATATTTTTTATAATTCAAGGAGCATCAACTTATGAAAACATAGCCACACAACCAATGTTACAGAGACTATGTATGTTCAGTCACATGAGTAAGTCTTCAAATTACAATCAGTATAGGCTATTTAAAATGTGTATTAAAATCTTGAAATAGTTCTATTTAAAATGCTTAATGTATCTTTTGGTACCCATTGTTGTATTGCACTTTGTTTTCTGATGTGCCAGATATACAAGGTAGTTACTTTATGTTACCTAGTTTCTGAGCACCAACAAAGAAGATGCTCTATTTGTTTGCTCTTTAAATACCTGGCAAAGCGTATCTCATCTATGACACCTACTATTTAACTATGTACATTCAAGATACATTGAAGAAAATTAAGCAAAGTGAAAGAAGGAGGAAGATATTAAAATTGAGTTATTGATAAATCTAGCGTAATATTATCAAGGAACTGAAAACTGAAATTTTGCAGATCTATACTGATACTTACTTTGACCTTGTAAATACTAGTTGAGCATCCCTAATTTGAAAAATCCAAAATCTGAAATGCTTCAAAACTCCAAAATTTTTAAGCAACCGTCATGATGCCACAAGTGGAAAATTCTACACCTGGCCTTAGTGACAGGCTGCAGTCAAAACTTTGTTTCATGCACAAAATTATTAAAACATTGTATAAAGTTTCCTTCAGGCCATGTATATAAGGTATATATAAAATACAAATGAAATTTGTGTTTACATTTCGGTGTCATCTCCAAGCTCTCTCCTTATGTATATTCGAATATTCCAAAATCCTAAAAAATCCATATGCAAAACACTTCTAGTCCCAAGCATTTCAGATAGGGGATACTAAACCTATACTTATAGCTAATGAGTGTTTCAACACTAGGAAAATGTGATGTGTGTATTCATTTATCTATATTTTATGTCTATAACTACCTATAATAATTATTTCAAGATTATAAAAAGCTACTATGAAAGATGAAATCAGAACATTATCAACAATTTTATATTAAATTTTAATAGTTTAACTATAGTGGTGTAAACTTCTTTACCATTTCCGTGAGGCTTTCATAACATGTACAATCAATCAGCAAGTAATTATTGGGTATTTGCTCTGAGCTGATATTATGCTGGATCCCAAACAACTAGGTAAAGATTACAAGGCATATATTCTGATTTTTATGTTCTTTTCTGCCAGGTGCTGTAGAACCTATTTTCACTTCTGACGGCAGGAAGAAATTTATGCACCGATAAAATTATACTAAGAGTATTTCATGTACTAGATTAGTAGAAAGCTATCATGCAAAGGAACTAAACCTTTCACTATATCATGGAGAACTTAATGGTATTTCAATAAAACTCATCAAAATCTTTATAATGCACAAGAGTAGCAATTAATGTATAAAATAGAGAAAGAAATGATGTATGCTAATTCTATAGTCAGCAAAGGGTCATTATACATGCAAATATTATAAAGATTGTATACAAGTATTATATTTCATCACACAAATGGATGTAATCTACTGAAAACTGCACCATGAACATCAGCACATAAGACTCTCAGTATTATACTATACAGACATACCTTGTTGTATCGAGCTTTACTTTATTGCATTTCACAGATATAAAATTTTTTTCCAAGTTGAAGTTGTTGGCAACACTGCATAGAGCAAGTCTATTGGGGCCATTTCTCAAAAGAATGTGCTAACTTTGTGTCTCTGTGTCACATTTTGATACTTCTCACAGTATTTTAAACTTTTTCATTATTATTATATCTGTTATTGATGGCAGCAACAGGCCATCTGGAGTGGCCAGTGCCATCATGCCGGCTACAGCTGGGAGGCATAGCTGGGGCTGCACATTTCATGGAGCTGATGGGAGCCAGGGACAAGTGGAAGCCCTGCTTCTTCCAAGTTGAAGACAGAGACCCTCAGGTGCCACTGCAGCTGCCCAAGTCACAGCTGCAGACCCGGGCATCCCTGTGCTTTGGGGGCCAGGTACCAGGCAGGAGCCCTGCCCTCCTTGGCATAGCTGCATCCACCCAAACCATGGCTGCATACCTGGGCCTCCCACTCCACGGAACAGAGAGGAGCTCCACTCCCCTGGGTGCAGCTGTAGTTGCCCAAACCATGGCTGTGGACTCAGCCATCCCTGAATTCTTGGGAACCTAGAAAGGTATCCTGCCCTCACAGGCTTGGAATTGCCCTCTCCCAGTACCTGGCTTCTCCCTGCAAATCTGGGAGTAAAGTTGGGGCTGAGCCCAAGTGCTGTCACAGCCCGGCCAGGTGTGTGCATGCTGGGGCAGTGCTGACATGCCAGTCCCCTGCTGCCTCAGTCCCCTCCAGACTTTGAGTGCCAATGAGCATGGGAGGGAAGCCAAGTGGAAGGTGAGGGCAGCTTGGGACTGGCCTGCAGGTGCCCCTTTGCATGAACAGCCTGGGCATCATGAATAGCAGTGGGAGGTAAGGAGGTTCCTGGGTGGAAGGGAGTGGGTCCCTGGTGAGGCCTCACCTCCAGGCCAGGGAGGGCCTGAAGGCTGGGGGCTGGAATGCCAGCCTGGCAAATGGAGTGGGAGCTTGTGCTGCCTTTTCCAGGCCCACATGTGGCTGCCCATTGACCAATGGACTTGGCCTTCCTTCCCTCTGAGGCCCATAAATACTCCAGGCTCAGCCAGAGCAGGACAGACATATGGGACAACCAGTTGCAGAGAGGAGCTACCCACTCAGGGCCCTCTTCTCTGCTGAAAGCTGTAGAGAGGATGAGACAACTTTTCCACAGGGAAGAGCTTCCTACTCCAGGGTCTCCTCTCTGCTAATAGCTGAACACTTGTCAGGACACCCTGGCTGTGGAAAGGAGTTGCCTCCTGTGGGAGACTGAGCTGTTTTATCACTAAGTAAAGCTCTTCTTTGTCTTGCTCACCCTCCACTTGTCTGAATACCTCTTTCTTCCTGGTCACAGTACAAGAACTTGGGACCAGTTGATTGCTGGGGCTAAATGAGCTGTAACACAAACAGGTCTGAGACATGCCCCTTGCTCTCCACATTGCAGGCAAAGAGAAGGAAAGAAGAGCCGTGGCCCTTTGGGGAGCCCAGACCTGGGAGCTCTCCAAGCCAGGGCTGTGATTCTCTCTTTGTGGTCCTGTGCTTCCTGGTGTTTCTAAGCTACTGGGTGCCACTGTATTCCCTGGTGCCAGCAGGGAAGCTGCTTGAGGCACACCTGGTTCCAGGCTTGCAGAGAGCTGGCACCCACGCCAGCACCTGGAGCTGGCCGCCCTTTGGCAGCAGCCAGTGTGTGTCTGATGGTGCAGTCACTGGACCCCACACTTATGCCCCTTGCCACTCCAACTATGCCCCTTGACTGCCACTGCAACTGAGTTGCAGTCTTCCACAGAGGCATGGGATTCAGGTCAGTAGCATCAGCCAAGTGCAACCTGCCAGGCAGAGTACACAGAATGAGCCCTGCAGACCCAGACAAAACTCAGGCAAAGGAGTTTCTGGCCACAGGTTTCCAGCCAGAAAAGTGACATTCCAAAGATTCCATAACATTATGGTTATCTCTGATCAATTATATTAAATGTTACTATTGTAATTGTTTTGGGGTAACACAAACTTTGCTAATATAAAACAGTTAAATTAATCTATGAATATGTTTGCTCTGACTGTTCTACCTACCAACCCTTCCCATTTCTCTCCATTTCCTTGAGCCTTCCTATTTTCTGAGAAACAACAATATTGAAATTAGGCCATTCAATAACCTTCCAGTGGCCTCTACATTTTCAAGTAAAAGGAAGTCATATATTTCTCAGTGTAAATAAAAAGCTAGAAATAATTAAGCTTAGTGAGGAAGGCATGTTGAATCCTAGATAAACCAAAAACTAGGCCTCTTGCACCAGTTAGTCAAGTTGTGAGTGCAACTAAAGTTTCTAAAGAAAATTAAAATTGCTCCTCCAGTAAACACAAACAATAAGAAAGTGAAAGAGCATTAATGCTGATATGGAGAAAGCTTGAGTGGTCTGGATAGAAAATCAAACCAGATATAACATTTGTCTAAGCCAAAGTTTAATCTTTAGCTCTCTTCAATTCCATAAAGGCTCAGAAAGGTGAGGAAACTGCAGAAGGAAAGTTTGAAGCTAATGGAGGTTGGTTCATGAGGTTTAAGGAAAGAGGCCGTCTTTATAACATATAGGCGCAAAGTGAAGCAGCAAGTGTTGATGGAGAAGTTGTGGCAAGTTATCCGGAATATATAGCTAAGATCATTGATGAAAGTGGCTACGCTAAACAGCACATCTTCAACGAAGATGAAATAGCCTTCTATTGGAGGAAAATGACAAGTAGGACTTTCATAGCTAGAGAGGAGGTTAATGCTTGTCCGTTGAAGTTTTTAAACTTGTTAGAGGCTTATGCAGTTAGAGGCTATCTTGTTAGAGGCTTATGCAATTGGTGATTAAGTTGAAGCCAATGCTCACTTACCATTTCAGAAATTGTAGAGCCTTTAAAAAGTATGCTAAATCTGCTCTGTCTGTCCTTTATTAATGGAACAACAAAGGCTGTACGACACCACATTTGTTTGTGGCATGGTTTACTGAATATTTTAAGTGCATTGTTGAGACCTACTGCTCAGAAAAAAAAGAAAAAGTCTTTTCAAAATATTACTTCTTATTGACAGTGTACCTGATCACCCAAGAACTTGAATGGGGATGTACAAGGAGTTTAATGTTGTTTTTTTGCCTGCTAACATTAACTCATTCTGCAGTCCATGGATTAAAAAGACATTTTGGGGGCCGGGCGCGGTGGCTCAAGCCTGTAATCCCAGCACTTCGGGAGGCCGAGACGGGCGGATCACGAGGTCAGGAGATCGAGACCATCCTGGCTAACACGGTGAAACCCCGTCTCTATTAAGACATACAAAAAACTAGCCGGGCGAGGTGGCGGGCGCCTGTAGTCCCAGCTACTCGGGAGGCTGAGGCCGGAGAATGGTGTGAACCCGGGAGGCGGAGCTTGCAGTGAGCTGAGATCCGGCCACTGCACTCCACCCTGGGCGACAGAGCGAGACTCCGTCTCAAAAAAAAAAAAAAAAAAAAAAAAAAAAAAAAGACATTTTGGCTTTTAGGTTTTATTATGTAAAAAATACCTTTCATGAGGCTATAGCTACCATATATAGTAATTCCTCTAATGGATCTGAGCAAAGTAAATTGAAAATCTTCTGGAAATAATCTATCATTCCAGATAACTTTAAGAACATTTGTGATTCATGAGAGAAGGTTAAAACATCAACATTAATAGGCATTAGGAAGAAGTTGATTCCAACTCTCATGTGTTACTTTGAGGGCTTCAAGACTTCAGTGGAAGGGGAACTACAGATTGGTGGAAGTAGGAAGAGAACTTGAATTAGAAGTAGAGCCTGAAGATGTGCCTGAATTGCTGCAATCTCATGATAAAACTTGAATAGATGAGGAGTTAATTATTAAGGATGAACAAATAAAGTGTTTTTTTGAGATGAAATCTACTTCTGGTGAAGAGGCCATTAACATTGCTGAAATGACAACAAAGGTTTTAGGACATTACAAAACTTCATTGATAAAGCAGCAGCATGGCTGGAGAGGATTGACTTTCATTTTGAAAAGAAATTATACTGTGGTAAAATGCTATCAAAGAGTATTAGATGCTACAGAAAAATCTTTTATGAAAGGAAGAATCAATCAATGGGACAAACTTTATTGTTTTATTTTGAGAAATTACCACAGCTACTCCACATCTTCAGCAACCACCACTCTGATTATTCAGCATGCGCCAACAGCAAGCCAACACCCTACATTAGCAAGAAAAATTACCAGTCATGGAAGGCTCAGATTATCATTACCATTTCTTAGCAATAAAGTATTTATAATAAGGTATGTATATTTTTTTAAGACAAAATGCTGTTGCACATACAGTTTGCACACCACTTTTATGTGCACTGGCACATGGAAGGAAGCCGAGTGGGAGCTGAGGGCAGCTTGGCGCAGATCTGCAGGTGCCCCTTGACATGAACAGCCTGGGCATCATGAACAGCAGTGGGAGGCAGACATGACACCCAACCCGCAATATCTTTGAGGTATGTCCTTATACTATTTTAAGTTCTTAGACTCTCAAGTAGATAGCATTTTTGCAATTAAGTTCCACGATTGGTTAAATTGTAATTATTAAATTGCGCTTCTCATTAAGAGTGAACTAATTTTCCAAGAGATGTAGTTTAGATTTGGTTTCACTTGATAAGATTTAATTCAAAAACACTGATTGGTAATTAAAGACATTGCTCTCTATATGGAGCAGAACACTGTAATGGAGCGCTTTCTATCTTCTTTCACTTTCTTGTTTCCTTTCCCCCTCCTTAGAGGGAATTGTTTTATCTATATCTAAAACAGAGTCATATAAAATGTTTGTAGATTTTGATGGAAATCATATTATAATATACAGAAAATAAACATGTTGGGCAACTCTTGTGTGATATCTAAAATATAATGTAAGTCACTTTTTTTTTTTCTGGAATTAGTAACTGCCTTTTTCTTACTGCATCCGTGTGATTCTGAACATAAAGTGCCTAAGTGTTTGAAAAACATTATTTGGACAAATAGGGAAGCATTAAAAAGTTCATTCCAGCATTGACTGAATTTAACATTATAATCTTTCCATTCTTGTAAATGATATATTTGGGGAAGAAAAGTTCAAGATAGTTTATAACTGTGACTAAAGCAGTTTTAGCCTAGTACCAGAGTCATCCACTGAATCATAGTTTACAGTTTTCAGGAGTACACTTAAATGCCTAAAGTGGTTCATAGCATGAACAGTCTAAAGAATTATATGAATGACAAATAAATAGCTGTTATTGTTAAATGAAATTGCAATAATATCATTGAAATATGTGTTCCCTAAATGTATTTACCAACTGTAGAAAACTAACATATTTATAAAATTTGATTATAGACAAAAATAGTGTTCAGAGAGCAAACCACACATTTTCACCACATACACTTAATATGGAATACCCAACATTATACCTTGAAGAGAATGCTAATTATTTTACAAATTTGAGCACCTCCTCTGGTGTTTTCTCAAAGATCACCTTGCTGAGGTCTTCCCTAGTCACTGTATTAAAAATTTGTATATTCATCTATACCAATACTCCTTAACTGTCTTCCCAGTGTACATTTTCTTCTTAGCATTTGTGTGTGTGTGTGTGTGTGTGTGTACTTTGACTTTTATCTATCCTCCACCACTGGAATGTAAGCTGTGTATCTCTGTTGTTCACTGCTATATTGTTCACTGCTATATTGCTGAAAAGTGAGCTTTAAAATGGATGATCTGTTTTAGATGGTGATATAATATTCTTGTATACTGTAATTTCGAGAATAGAGTTCATTAAGATATTTTCACACTTAGAAACTTCTCATGACCAAATATTATCAACACATTCACTGTTGCCATAGCATAATATTGTTTCTCATCATGAAATATGCTCTGACAAAGCAAACAAACACTATAGGTGTTTGTAATATACCCCATATTCATTAGTAATTTACAGAAACATTACAGTGTTAATTACGGCTGTAAGATAAAATTAGCATTTTGTGTGTGTGTGTGTGTGTGTGTGTGTGTGTGTACATACACACATACACAATAAATTCATGCCTCCAGTTCAGGACTAACAATAAATAAACTGTGTCCTATGAAAGCAAAGACCATAAGAGAATTATATAACAGGGTTATTAACAGTCAAATTTATTAAGAAGAGGAAACATTTAGATGAAGGAGCTGTAACCCTTGGGTTATATAAAAATAGACACATAACAAAATTACAGAGAAGATTAAGTACAAGTAAATAATTATATGATTTTATGTACAGAAATTTTTTCCAGTTGTAGAAAGAACTAACTTCCTAAAAGTAAACAATGTGTGTGTGCGCACATGTGTGAAGGACTGTGAAAAGAGAGAGAATGAGGAAGGGAAAGAGAAAATTCAACACTTATTTAGTTATACCTTGGTAAATGTTCTTTATTTCAAGTATAAAGAATTAGCTCTAAAAAATTATCTTCACAGCAAAAATGAAAGGTTTATATCTAAATTTACAAAAATTAAGCCAGTCTCAGACTTTATTTTACAACATTAATGTCCTAAAGATAATAAATCCAAATGTATCAAGTTCTGTGTAAAACATTTTGTGACATAGGAATTTTTCTGTCCAGCTAAATTTAGAAAAGCATTATTATTGAATCAGCAAGGACTCAGACACATATCCCCATAACCACTTTTTAGAGAAAAAAAAAAAAAAAAGTGGTTTTGAGCTTGTACTACTTCTAAATACAAATACGTATCCTAAGTATAGAAAAATTATAGTTCTAAAATATTGCTGGTTAGCAATCAGGCAGTTAAACACAGAGTTTAAATCCTTGTAAATATCATCCTGAAGCAACACAGATATAGGCAGCTCTTATGAGTAAAATTCAAAAATTATCTACTTTATACTATTAAAAAACTGGTGTTTAGAAGGTGGCAGGCGGGCAAAAGTAGGTAGAGTTTGCTAAATTCTTAAATCAAGAAAATAACAATAAATTTGAAAATACTGACAAATGGAGAATTATTAATACATTTAAAGATAAATAGAATAATCAAAAAATGAAATGCTGTAAAGTGGTTGGGGTGGGCGTATGAAAACAAGATAAATAGTGGCCCATATCAATATATAGTCTTTACCAACCATTCGTGCACCTCAACATACCAGGTAAGAAATGTTCAAATGTGTTCATATTCATGTCACAGTCCCCTCAGAGAAACACTGACCTAGATAGCTATGCTGCAGAAGAATGACATGCTTTATCCCACATGTTACAGTCTCTTCATCATTAATTTATGGACAAAAGTTTGTTACAACACTCAGATTAAGAATATGGTAGAGAAAGTAAGAAAATATTAAGGATAGCAAGGAAGCATGTAAATGTTTAAAATAACATAAATTAGTGTTTGTGTCAGACATCTCACATATAATTTCAAATGTAAATGAATTGTGAAATCTTAGGAATCAGTAATGTAATATTGTGATGGTATAACATAAGGCAAAACATTCATGGTAAATTATTAACTGAAAACCTAGATTTAAAAACAAAACAAAACAAAACAAAAAACAAAAAAAAAACAAGGAAGGAAGGGGAGAGAAGAAAACAAAGTTACATGGAAAAGTAAGAAAAAGAAACACGAAAGAAAAAAGTCCATAAAATGTTAATAGTGAAAATTTGTAACCTGTCTAATTTGAGGTGACTATCTTCCTCCCTTTCTTGTTTCTTCTTGTTTTTTTTCTCTACTTTCTTCTTCATATTTTAGTTATGCATGTGTTCCTGCCTTAAAATGAAAGATGGTCATATTTTTAAAAAAACATATATATTAGGCAATTTCATGTTGATGATGTTGTATCATAGTATCTAACAATTACTTTTTAAATAGTAAAAAATACAATATTAATAAAAAATTGAATCTAATTATCAAAAACTACTTATGATGAAGAAAATTTTTATATTATTATAATCATAGTCAAATAATAATGTGTGTTTAAACACCAGATTAATGAAATAGCCTGAATATTAATAGAGGTAGCACAGCAAAACACTGCTGTAAATTCACAGTAGATTTTAATAAGGTACTAGGTAGTCCTTCATTAAATAATATATATGTCACATATATAATATAAATATATGTATCTCCAAGTGTCTTTCTTGAGAATATTACAAGTTAAATTTCAATATAATTAAAACTGAATAAAAAAATTACCACATATCTAAAATATACTTTCTCCTCTTTGTTATAGTTTTCATTACAAAAAAATAATAATAATAAACAACAGATTTCAACATCAATATTAAGAATACACTATTCGACTGGGTATGTTGGCTCAAGCCTGTAATATCAGCACTTTGGGAGGCTGAGGCGGGCGGATCACGAAGTCAGGAGATTGAGACCACCCTGGCTAATACGGTGAAACCCCATCTCTACTAAAAACACAAAAAATTAGCCAGGCGAGGTGGCGGGCGCCTGTAGTCCCAGCTACTCAGGAAGCTGTGGCAGGAGAATGGTGTGAACCCGGGAGGCGGAGCTTGCAGTGAGCCGAGATGATGCCACTGCACTCCAGCCTGGGCGACAGAGCAAGACTCCATCTCAAAATAAAAAATAAATAAATAAATAAATATGCTATTTTTCAGTTTTTTTTTTTCCAGATTTCCTGAATATCAAAACACTAGGAAAATGTACCTTTCTACACACTTCTTTCTTCAGCCCTGTAGCAGGCTGAATGCTAGTCTCCCAAAATATGTATTCACGCCTAATCCCCCGACCCTGTGAATGTTATTTTATTTAGGAAAAGGATCTTTGAAGCTGTAATTGTATTAAAGATGGTGAGATGAGCAGGTCATCCTGGATTATCCAGGTGGGTCCTAAGTCTCATGACAAGTGTCCTTGCTTAGAGACACAGAGGAGGTGATTTGAAGTTGGAGGCAGAGTGTGGAGTGATGGGGCTATAAGCCAAGGAATGCCCCAAATCTCCAGTAGCCACCAGAAGCTAGGAAAGAGGCATGGAATTCCCCCTTGCAGCCTCCAGAAGGAATCAACCATGCATGACACCTCGACTTTGAACTTCTGGCCTCCAGAAACAGAAAAATATATTTCTATTGCTTTAAGCCATCAAGTTGGTGATAATTTATTATAGCAGCTTCAGAAAATGAATACAAACCCTTTTCATCTTTTTATAGGTGGTCACTTTTTTCAATAATAACAAATACTTCTCCACAAAGTTAAAACTATAAAATGCTGATTCGATTTCTTTTTCTAAATGTAAATATAAAAAATTGGACTATTTTGCTATTGAACAAAAGTGACTTAAGTGAGACCAAAGCCAAGCATCCACGGCAATAATTTGAAAGTCAAAACTGCTACATCCATCTGTTGCAGGAAAGAAAAAACTTCTTTGCCTCCATCCTATAAAGTTCATGTCCACATGATGATGGTTGGTGTTGTAAAGAGTGACCCACTGGCACATGGGAAAATAACCCCTTCTTTCTCTCTCTCTCTCTCTCTCTGTGTGTGTGTATGTGTGTGTGTTTGTGTGTGTATACATACATATATACACTAACAAAATACTTAGTAAATTCAGAGATTTATATGTCCAGAGACTATCTGCAGAGCTCTTTCCATCTCATTATACAAGTCTATTAGTTGGGAAACATTAACAGAGGGTCCAAGGATCCAAGAATACATTCATTTTTGTGTCATGAAGTGACTTTTTCCTCAGAGTTTGTAGCACTTATTTTCATTATAATGTATCTAGAAATTCATCTTAACCTTTCTTGTGGCTTCTTTTATTTCCAAAAATGGTTATACAAATATTTTGTTTTTATTTAATTTCTTATAAGTACATATTATTTGTTCTCAAACCATATGGATTCTTGGAGGAAATGACCATATCTTATTTATATTTGTCCAGAGCATGTAAAATAATGTTTTGAATCAATAAAGTGCTGAAAATGAGTTAATTTGCTATTATTAATAAGTAATTTTAAGCTTTTATTTACATAGTGAAGAATATTTTTACAGCAGTCATTCTCAGTGCGTTGGTGTCTATTATTTTCACCTACTGTTATTGAGCAATACCTTTGGCTCTTTGTAACTTTAAGGGGTAATAATTCAGTTTTGAAAACCTGAAGTTCAATAATTGAGAAATAGGAGCCACAAAATAAATTCGTGCAGCTTATTTCTAGACATAAAGATGCATTATCCACTCTACTGCGAAAAGTCAGGCTTCCAGTTATGCATTGTATCTCATCCCTCTTATGTACTCAAGAACTCCCTCCAGCAATTCTCTTCTCACTTTCCTACATCATGAAGATCTCTACTGAATTCACTTTACAAACCTTTAGAACCATTGAACAAACAAACGAAGAACAACATAGATCTACTGTTGCTAACTCTATGCATCCATTCCATCAAGACACTATACTGCCTCAAACTTCAAAATATAATCCAAATCAGACCATCGCTTAGCACCTACACTATTACCATTACCATTGTCATGCTGCTCTGAGCACCCATTTTCCTTTTCCTGGATGTTTACCTTCAGTGATACTTTCTCAACATGGTTGCCGAAGACATTCTTTTAAAGTTTACATGAAACCATGTTACTCTCCTACCATAGATTCCCCTTCCCTCTGGGTGAAAGCCAAGTCTTTACAGTGGTTGATGAAGCCCGGTAGTAGTTATTGTTAACTTTTGCTACAAAGGGCTCTCTTGACAATCTGTTTAAGCCTAAGGACACTTTCTGTAAAATTAATGTTTCCAAATAAATGAAAATGCTAAAATTCTAAAGGAACTCAATTTTATTGGCATTGAAGAAATGTATTTTTAAGAAATACATGCACTTTTGTTCATGAATGCATTAAATAAAATGTAGCACTTGATTTTCCTAGCCCAAGATCTAATAACTACTATACTTTAAACATAGTCATAATCCTAAATGGTAGTTTTAGATACTTTATGAACTTTATATGACATAAAATGTCTGTCATTTACTTTCATAACAAGGTTATATATTGTTAATACCACTATATTGAGATTATACATTCTAGTTAGACATATATATTAGTTTCCTGTCATTGCTCTTAAAATTACTACAAATTAAGTGGCTTTTAAAAACACGAATGTATTATCTTACAGTTCTGGAAGTCAGAAGTCCAAAATCATTTTCACTGTGCTAAAATCAAGGTGTCCTCAACAAACTAGATGTTGAAGGAAGATACCTCAATATAATAAGAGCCATCTATGACAAACCCACAGGAAATATACTGAATGAGTAAAAGCTAGAGGCATTGCTGTTCAGAACAGGAACAAGACAAGATGTGCATTCTCACCACTCCTCTTCAAAACATTACTGGAAACCCTAGTCAGAGTAATCAAGCAAGAGAAAAAAATAACAGATAAACAAATAGGAAAAGAAATAAAATTATCTCTCTTTGCTGATGATATGATTCCATACATAGAATATCCTAGACTCCTCCAAATGGCTTCTAGACTTGATAAATGACTTCAGTAAAATTTCAGAATACAAAATCAATGTACAAAAATCAATAGGATTGCTATACACCAATGAAGTTCAAGCTGAGAGTCATATAGAGTGAAATCCTGTTTACAACAGCCACACAAAATTGAAATACCCAGGAATACATCTAATCAAGGAGATGAAAAGTCTCTATAAGGAAAATTAGAAAACACTGCTGAAAGAAGTCAGACATGACACAAACAAATGGAAAAACATTCCATGCTCATGGATTGGGAATAGTCATATCATTAAAATGACCATGCTTCCCAAAGCAATCTACAGATTTAACACTATTTCTATCAAACTACTGATACCGTTTTTCACAAAATTTGGGGAAAAAAAAAAAAAAAAACTATTCTAAAATTCAGATGGAATCAAATAAAAAAAAAAGAGCCCAGGTAGTCAAAGCAATCTTAAGCAAAAAGAACAAAGCTAGAGCCATCATATCGCCTGACTTTAAATTATACTATAAGACTACAGTAACCAAAACAACATGCTACTGGTACAAAAACAGACAAGTAGACTGATGGAACAAAATAGAGAACTCAGAAACAAAGGTATATACCTACAACATCTGATCTTTGACAAAATTGACAAAAATAAGCAATGGGGTAATAACTCCCTATTCAATAAATAGTGCTAGAATAACTGTCTAGCCATATTCAGAAGAATGAAACTGGACCACTAACTTTCATTATATGCAAAAATTAACTCAAGAATTAAAGATTTAAAAGTAAAACCTAGAATTATAAAATCCTAGAAGAAAACCCAGAAAATACCATTCTGGACATTGGCTTTGGCCAGGAATTGATGACTAAATCCTCAAAAGCAATTAACACAAAAACAAAAATTAACAGATGGGAAATTTGTCAATTAAACTAAAGAGCTTTTGCTCAGGGGAAAAAAAAAAAAAAAAAAAAAACCTATCAACAGAGAAAACAGACACCAGATACCCTACAGAATGGGAGAAAATATTTGCAAACTATGCATCTGACAAGTCTAATATCCAGAATCCGTAAGAAATGTAAACAACTCAACAAGTGAAAAAGAGGGCAAAGGGCATGAACAAACACTTCCCAAAAGAAGTAATATAAGTGGCCAATAAATATATGAAAAAAATATTCAACATCACTAACCGGATAAATGCAAATCAAAACCATAATGAGATACCATCTCATACCAGTCAGAATGGATAGTATTAAAAAGTCAAGAAATTACAGATGCTGGTGAGGCTATGGAAAAAAGAGAAAGTTTATACACTGTTGGTGGGAATATAAATTAGTACTGTCACTATGGAAAGCAGTTTGGAGATTTCTCAAAGAATTAAAAGTAGAACTACCATTCAACTCAGCAATCCCATTACTCTGTTATATAGCCAAGGAAAATAAATAATTTTACAAAAAAAGACAAATGCACTCACATATTGATCACAGCCCTATTAACAATAGCAAAGACATGAAATCAACCTAGGTGTCCATCAATGGTGGATGGGATAAAGAAAATGTGGTACATACACATGATGGAATAATATGCAGCCATAAAAAGTAATACAATCATGCCTTTTGCAGCATAATGAATGCAGCTAGAGGCCATCATTTTAGGTGAATTAACACAGGAATGGAAAGCCAATACTGCATGTTCTCACTTATAAGTGGGAGCTAAACATTGGGTGCATATAAACAGAAAGTTGGGAACAATAGACTCTGCGGACTACTAGAGGGAGCAGAAGGGGAGAAGGGCAACCTACAGGTTAAAAAACCTGCACATGTGCCCCTTCAATCTAAAATAAAAGTTGAAATGATGAAATATAAAAACAAAACAAAAAAAATAAATAAATAAGGTGTCAGTAGGGCTTTACTTTCTCGAGGCTCTGGGAAGAATCTATTTTCTTGCCTTTTCCAGCTCCTAAAGGCCATCTACATTCTTTGAAAGGTAGACCTTTCCTCATTTTCAAAGCACAAAGCTCCTGTCTCTGGTTTTGTTCTTTTCATCTTCTTTCTCTAACTCTGATCTTCCTGCCTCCCTCTTATAATGATCCCTGTAAGTACATTGAGCCCACCAGATAACTCAGGATAATCTCCATCTCAAAATCCTTAATAACATATGTAAAGTTCCTCTTATGACATAAAGTAATATAGCTTCAGGTTCTAGGAATAAGGATTTCTGTATCTTTGGAAGCTCATTATTTAGCTTTCCACAGCATGACTGAAAAAAAAAAAATCCATCAAATTTCATGAACATCTTGCATTTTATTCTATACCAGAGTTAAAAACTTTTGCCTTATAAAGACTTTTCCACTAATACCTCTTCGACCTCAACTTCTCTTGTTGTCCCTTCTTGATAATACTGCCAATATGCACCCAAGCTTTTAGTATGTTCTCATTTTTTGCATACCATGTATCACCTTCTAGTTTATTATTTGATTCACTTATATATTATCCTTATTAATTATTATGTATCTGCCCAGCCCTCACCCACTTCAACTCCCACTGAAATGGAAGCCCTCCAGTGATACAGGTCTTAGTTTTAATTACTGATTTATCTCCAAGTTCCTCAGAAGGATTCCAGCACTTAACAGACACTCAATAAATACTCCTCAAATCAATACAACAAACAAGGTAATCTGCAGAATACAACTTTGAGCTGTAATAGGAATTACTCTGCCCTGCATACTTCATTTGTTACATGAATATGGTATTTTAGTTTTCTCAAGCTGCATAACAAAATACCATAGACAGGCTGGCTTAAACAACAGATATTTATTTTCTCACAGTTCTAGAGTTTGGAAGTCTGAGTTCAGGATGGAAGCATGGTCAGTCCCCAGTAAGAGCCCTCTTCTTGGTCTCTACATGGCTCCAGAGCTCTCTCCTCTTTGCACAAACAGCCTCTACAGGGCTTTTTCTCGTTTGTGTATCCAAAGGGAAAGAGAGAGCTCTGGTTTATTTTTCTTATAAATCCATCAATTCTATTTGATCAGGGTTCTACCATTATGGCCTCATTTAGCTTTAATAACTTCATTTAACTTTAATTACTCCAAACGAAGTTGCATAGGTTGTTAGGGCTTTAATATATGAATTGTGGGATTGTACAACCATTCAATCTATAACATATGGAATATTAAATATGTTTACAGAAAAAATGTATGAGTGCCTCATAGTAATTGTACCACCATCTAACAAAATCAAGCTTTACAATGGAAGTTGGATGATTTTATTTTAAATATGAATGTTGATCAGAAGAGAACAAAAGGGGGAGGGTAAATCCCAAAACTATTAATAATTACAACACCTCAGCAGAATTTTAGAGACCACAACAGCTTATAGGATCCTTATAAGAGAAGCTTATACTTGAATAATCAATTGACATTCTTTGAAGGAGAAATATGCTTGAATAATGAGGAAAATAGAGAATAAAATCTTTTTAAATGTTTAAAAATCCTTGAACAAGTTTCTATAGCTACACGTAAAGAAAAATTTATAGTAACTGTAAAATTGAAGGTGACTGACTTGTCATAGAAGGCAGGCTAGCTGAGAGACAAGAAACAAAGTTTTGAAAAATTATTTGGCAAATCTGATTCAACATTGTAAAGAATTATTTAGATGATGGAGTAAATATCAAACAGGGAAAACAAGAATAAACATGTGAAATATATTTTGAAATATTGAGAGTTTTATAAAAGTTTCAATATAAACAAATGCAAATAAGAAAGTTAATTAAAATAAGGTGGATTTTATTTATATAAACCTGAATCAAAGATTAGAATGCAGGATTTCCAAATCCAGTATAATTGTGAAGTTGGTATTTTGCACTCTCCACCTTATAGCCTTATTAAATTGCAGCAAGAAGAGATGTAAAATAAAATGAAAACATATTTTTTATATAATAACATATTCTGAATAGACATGTCAAATGGGCTAGTGTAAAATTTGGGATGTAGAAAATGCATTCATTGGTAAAAGTGTGGGAAGTGCATGCATTTATAAAACTGTATACTAGCTAATTTTGTGCTGCTTTGCTGTGAGAAAATTAGTGTATTAGAACTATTTTTGCTGCAAGTGATAGAAACAAATCAAATCAGTTTAAGTAACAATTTAGGCCAGGGATGGTGGCTCATGCCTCTAATCCCAGCACTTTGGGAGGACAAGGCAGGCAGATCACCTGAGGTCAGGAGTTTGAGACCATCTTGGCCAACATGGTGAAACCCTGTCTCTACTAAAAATACAAAAAAATTAGCTGGGCGTGTTGGTCCCAGCTACTCAGGAGGAAAACTGGAAAATAGCTTGAACCCGGGAAGTGGAGGTTGCAGTGAGCTGAGATCCTGCCACTGTACTCTAGCCTGGGTGACAGAGTCTCAAAAGAAATAAAATAAAATAAAATTCAAAAGCAAATGTATTAACATATGTAACTAGGAATCCAGGAGATTCCTCTTTCTTTGTTGATTAGACGGTGTATTTTCATGTGGCAGGAAATACACTTTCATCAGCCTATTAGAAAGGGCCAGTCCTTATAAAATGCTGCATGGTAACTCATAATAGACATGCACTGGATCTTGGGGACATAACTGAATCACTCACCTAGCCAAGGGGATGGGTACTATATTTACGGGGACCCAAGGCTTCTACCCATATACCTGGCTTTGTGGAGAGAGACCATTCCCACTCAAACTATATCTAATTATTCCCCTCTGGGAAAAAGGTATCCTTTATTACCAAAATAAAGGGTGGATAAGAGGAGCATTTCAGATTTTTTTAAAAAAATGAAGCAATAAAACAAAGAGCTAATCACAGGAATTAATTTTCAATAAGGTAAAAGTAGAATGGCTTTATACAGCCTGCTCATTGTTTTGTGATTGGCAGGCAGTTTTGAAGTAGAAGCGTGCCTTGAACACTTTAATGGGTACCTTCCAGAAGGGAAACAAGGTTTAAAGCTTCTAATCTAAGAGAAAGGGGCCTTAGAGACAGAAGATTTTAGGTACTGTTTCCTCTGCAACCGTGGATAACCTAGAACGGCAGGAAATGCCTTCTTTGTCGATGTGGTGCACGACTTTCTTTCCCGAGATCAGCTTATATATCATCCTTAAACATCACACACCGGGGCCTATCATGGGGACGGGGGAGGGGGGAGGGATGGCATTGGGAGTTATACCTGATGTAAATGACGAGTTGATGGGTGCAGCACACCAACATGGCACAAGTATACATATGTAACAAACCTGCACGTTATGCACATGTACCCTAGAACTTAAAGTATAATAATAATAATAAATAAATAAATTTTTTTTAAAAAGTGATAATTTTTGACAACCCTAAACCCTTCCTGTTTTTGTTTAATATATTTTGTACTATTTCTTTTTACAATCTCTCTCTCTCTACATATATATATGAACAAGCATATATATATATATATATATATATGCTTATTTCTTTGATTATAGACTGTCTTCATAAAAAAAAAAAAAAAAAAACTAAACAACATGCCTGAAGAACGGTAGAGGAAGACAATGGAATACATATTGATCAGACAGCCCAACCATTAAAGTGCTGAGTACCTCAAAACTTCAAAATTTGTCTTCATTGAGAGCAGCCCTTTCTTGTATATTGAGTACTTTTGATTTAGTGTGAGGGTTACAGTTGGCCAGTCTTTAAAGGCAGCACAGATTTGTTTTTTATAGGTACCTGGTGTTGCAGCTTTACTTCAGAGCAACTTAGAAGTACATTTCTTGATAGTGAGTCCTGTGTGCACATCAGCTGAGCTGATGTCACAACTCTTATCCTTGTTGAGGAGGAATTATCAGAAGCCAAGTACATAATTCTTATAGTGCTTTGTTTATAATAAAGGTTTCCTTAAATTTTGTTTACCACATGAATGATGTACTGGAAATAACACTCTGTTGATCCGGGACACACTGATATTCTTGACAGTTTCTAGAAACAGTCACTATGTGCGGTAGACATGCCTCATATTGATCTAGACATTCTATGGTTCAAGGATATATCTTCACAAACTTACTTTTTATATAAATATCAGTTTATCTAGACGTATTTAAAGTTAACAGTAAAGCAATTTACTTAGGACTGTATGGATTATTATTTCAAGTGATGTCAATTTTGGAAAGTATGTTAAAATGACAACCAGGTCCAAAAGCCAAGTATGCAATTTCTCTAAAAGATAATGTAGAGAACATTTTACAGACCTGCAGAACAGAGAGAGAAAGAGAAGGAGGAAATGGAAAGAAAGAGAGAGAGAAAGAGAGAAATACACAAACACACACATTTTATGGTCCCACTAAAGACCTATTGAATTAGACTACCTGGGAATGATATAAAAAATACCTAATTTATAAAACTTTCAAGTTACTATAATGTAGTCAGGTAGCCAGTTTGGTTGTTATGCATGAATCCATGTTCGTGTATTCATGCTAAAGATATCCATTCATTAAAATTGACATTGAACATGACAATGAAGTAATATAAAGATCAAAAGAATTTGCCCAGGATTAAAAGTGCTCTCAAACCTGTCATCCTCTTATCCCTCCCACAAAGCACATTAAGACTTGCATGGCAGTAGCACCCCTCCGGACATCCAGCTTGATTGAGATTACAGCTGTTTATGGTTATACAGATAGGAGGTAAATTGTCATGTTTATCTGTGATAAATAACTATTGTTTTAAGGTTGTTGCAGTAGTTGACAAAAGTGACTTTATTCCATTTGTATGGAGAAAATTTTATGGAAGTGGAACAATTAAAACACAAATAAAGCAGATTTATGTCATTAACCCATTTATTATTTGTATTTATATGTGAATTATTACTTCAATCCATTATGTTTGTTATTATAATATACTTCCAAGAAATAAGTTTACTATTCTTGAGCTGTAAGCTTCCTGAAGGGCAGCATTTCACTGATCACTAAAAGTGTCTACCCAGCATTCTAGCATCTGTACCTATACCTACTTAACTTTGGTCACTAACCACCAACCCACAGCTGGAGTTTCTAGGACTTGGTTAAAAACAGCTACAACAGAAACATGAAGAATAATGCCAACAATAATTTTTATGTATGAAATAAATGGTCTTTGATGGTAGAAATTTGAATTTTGAATTCCACACAATTTTCAGAATATATTCAAATTGTTGAAAATCTACTTTATAGTAATTACCTTCCATGAAGTAGCCCTATGCTAGGTGACAATTTTCACTATGGAATTATAATAATCTTTATCATACAATATAGAAATTTATGATAAATATAAGCTGGGGACCTACTTTATATCAACCCCTCTTTAAGAAGGTACATTAAACTAGAGATCTTACAGACAGGAGAGAATTAGAAAAGAACATTTTACATAGATGAAAAAGTAGGAGCTTATCAGTCAGAATTGCTATTGGGTGCAAGTACTAAAATACTTAACAAATACTTAAAGTATAAATGCAAGTTTATCTTTTTCTTAGATACTAGTTTGTGAGTAGGAATTAGTTGGCATATGTTCCTCATATAGATCGATTCAAAAACTATGTGAAACTTATGTATGTTAGATTATCTGTGTTTTCCTCATGGTGATCACTATCTTTTTCTATACCCCAAGCATAACAGTGGGCTGAGGGAAGGAAGGTCAAAGTACCTTTGTCTCTTTTATGAGTACATGACTCCAGCAGACTTGTACTTCCATGCTTTTGATTAGTATTCTGTCACATGTTAACTCATAACCACAAAGATGGCTACAGAAACAAACATCCAACTTTTCTAGTTCATGGGGTGGAAACAACAAGGAAACCTATAATCTAGGTCATGAAATATACAACCTTCAAGTAGGTGTATATGGCAGAAAAGGTAGTAATTCAGTTCCTGCTGTTCCCAAAAGACTACGAAGAATAATAGTGTGAGGGAGGAAATTATGCAATCTGATAACAGGGCCCAATATCAATATCTGGTAAAAGCACTTTAGATATATTTGGATATATAAGGAGAAGATGATGACTTTAACCTAGTAGCTTTCTTCCTTGGACCTTGGAAGACTCAAGCTTAGAAGAATTTAAAACATAGATTTGCTTTATGTCCCAGGTAATGTAATAGATGTTGCATAACACCAATGGCAGGAGGCAGGTAGAAAGAAAAAAAAAAAAATGAGGTTGTATTTGTGACCCTCAGTGTCTTACTGAGGATACTATGAATGTTCTGCATGATCCAGTGTAAGGACACAGACATATTGAGCATGCTAGTGAAACTAAACACTTACAGGAAAAAGCAAATGCCGCAGTCGGGAGCATTGAGACTGGGTACACATGGTCTCACATTGTACAGAACACATGGTCTGGTGATGAGACCAGTTACAGCTGAGCAAACACCAGTAGCCGAGATGAGCTAAAATGCAAGAGTATAGAATGATACGGTTCCCTCTCCCATCTCTTCTTAAAGATAAAGTAAGCTTGTCCCTTTTCCCCATATTCAGGTATCACTTTAGTGAAAAAGGAGAGAAGGTTAAAACTCTGCTATATTAAACCATTCAAAGAAACCTAAACCAACTCTGATAGGAAGTTGAGATGTGAATTGACAAAAGCTTTAGATTGAAAGGAAGCTTTTTACATCTTAAGGAAGGGGAAAAATTAATTGGAACAAAAGTTTGTGTATTAGCCACCTCAGATGCTAAGAACTTAAGGAAAAAAAAATCACATCTGTTAGAGACAAAATAACTATGTTTTCCCTACCTAAGTATAGGCTAAATAAACTTGTGACTCCGCTGCTCCTCAAATATCTTATTTTCTTTTGTTTATTCAAGTCCTTCTCTCTTTTCATTCAGATCAGCATAATGATATGTCCTATTAACTCCAATAATTTTATACTATATTGCATTTTTGCCCAATATCCCTGTCACCCACTTCATAGTAAAACTGCTTGAAAGTATCTCTGTACTTTGTGGATCCACCACTTCACTTCCCATTTGCTCTTCAAACCACTCCACCAATCTAGCCTATCTTCCTCTCCAGCACTTCCCCAAAATTGCTCTTGTTAAGGTCACAAAAACCTCATATCTCCAAATCCACAGGAGCCTTCACTTCTATCAATTTAGTTGATTGAGAGGGAGAATTTGACCCAGTTGACCACTCACTTGTTCTTGAAATTTTTTCACTGAGTTTCCTTTACAATGTACTTCCTCACATGACTGATTGTTGTAAGCAGCATTTCAAAAACCTGGCCACTATATGTGGGAAAGCTTAGGGAGACTTGCTACTTTCTCCTTTTTGTATTCCCTTTCACCCATTCTAGTGGTATTAAGTCTCGACGCTAGAGTGATGAATCCAAAATGCTCTCTACACCTAATTCCTGATTGGTTGAACGACCATTGGATATGCCATTCTCCATATCTCTAAGCAAGTGCTCTTAGTTCTAACCCCAGACTATATACTCTCTACAGCTCTAGGTCTTGCCATATCCACTGCACCATGTTCTGTCAGATGATAGTTATCTTTTTCCTGAAATTCTCAAATTGCCACCTAACTCCTCTGCCGTTTTGCACTATTATTCATTAGCAATTAATTTCCCAAATAGCAACAGAATATATATATACATACACACACACACACATATATATGTATATATACACACACACGCACACACATATAAGAAAATCTGATCATATCATTTATTTCCTCAAAATTCTTTGGTGGTTTCCATTATAAGCCTACACAGCCCTGATTCTGTTGTAGGACTTTCTCCTTAGTTCAGCTAAAAACCGGGTTCTTGTCACACGACCAGGAAAGATTAGGCTCAAAAGACATTTTGAAGGGTGAGGGGGATGGAATTTATTGGGCAAAAAACTAAAAAGGAAAAACAGCACAGCAAAATAAGATGGGGTCCTGCTAAGAGGCTCTCTACCTCACAGATTGAATCCCAGGATCCCACACAGGAACAGGAGGGGCCAGGCTCCTTCCCCAGGCAAAGGGCGCCAGCTTCAGTGGTTCTGCCCTGTTCTCCCAGTGCGCAGGTCAGAGGTTCTCCAGGCCAGTAGGAGGTTCTTTGGGGATCCCTTTATACTTGGCTGTCTCAATTCCACCTTCCCCTAAGAAGGTCTGTCATAAACTACTTCTCTTTGCCTATCCCAGAATATCAATGAACTAGAAAAAAAAGATAAACTGATATTTTTCAACAATAATATTTAAAGTTCTATTAATAAAGAACTATAAGGCAAAAATGATCTATTGTTGGTTTTAGAAGATATCTTTACCTGAACATGTTTCCTGCTTGCCATTTTAAAAATCAAGAATAAGAAAAAAAATTTAAAAAGATGACATGAGCCTGATATATAAAAATAGTAAAATAAACAAGGGTGAAAAATAATTTTAATTCCAGGCTAGGTAACAGGTTAAAAACAAATAATTTTAAAATCTAAAATGATAAAATTATAATAAAACATAACATAATTTTGTAATTTAACCATATCTTATAAATGAAATTTATTATTGAATGCTTACTAAGGGCTACTCTAGTTATTCTAAGGGCCAAGTTATTTTTATATCATCTAATTTAATCTTCACAAAAATACTATTAAAATGTGCACTCTATTTGCCATCATTTTACAAGCTAAGTAACTGAAGTAGAGGATTCAATAAACTTCCCATGTTTTTCAGCCAGTAAGTGGTAGAGCATGGTTTCAAATCAACACAGATTAGATCCTGGAAATACACTTAATTATTTTTCAAATTTATTATATATATTGATTTTAGGATTATATTTTCTGTTAATTTGCAGTCTTTGTTTTATATAGTATTAGATTATTTTTATAATTTACATATATATCTTTCCTTTTTAAAAACTGTTGTATGCCACATGTTTAACTTTCTCATGTCATATTATCTTGTAATTTATACAGTAAAGAAAACTCTCAAAATTGCTTAAACAAGAGAGGCATTCATAAAATAAGTTGAAGTAAGTAGTCTAGGACTTATGAGAAGTTTCATGTTTATTCAGAGATTTAAGCTCCTTTCCTCTTCCTGGTCCAACGTCCTGGAGCACAGCGGTCAACTCACTATAAAAAATAGCTACAGGAGCATGGGTTCTAAATTTCAGGAAGGAGAAGGGGTGGAGGGCAAAATATAGTTCTCACTGGATAATTTTTCACATGCTATCATCTCATTGCCCACAAATCAGTCTGGGAAATCCAGATATTTAAATAAGGAGTTTGTCACCAAAATATAATATAACTTACAGAGTCCAAAAGGTTCTATAAGTAGGAAAAGAGAATAAATAATCAGGAGAAAATTAATTGCAGAGACACTGTCAATGCATCAGGTTCTATGGCCATTTAAAAATTCTCCTGCTTATCAGTGGAGTTAATATTTATTGTTGGAGAAAGTAGTTGGTTTTCTAATATAATAAAAACAATGTTGACTACCAGTTATACAAACTTAATTTCTTGAAATATAATACACAATCTGCCTGTTAATATATAACTTTTATTATGTTCCAATAGTCTTAAGGTCATTATTAGAAAAATATTGTTCTACAAAGTAAAATATCTTCAGTGAGGGACTAGATTCTCTAAAACGTAATTGTGACTCTTTGGAAAACTATATAGTTTTTTTTTTCCCCTTTTTCTCTCTTATGAATGATCCTTAAGGAAGAACTGTAGCCATAATTTCAACTAAAGACATATTAATACTTCATGACAGTTTAATCGTTAATTATACCCAACACCTCCTTGAAACACACAAAACAATTCTAGTTTTATAAATGAGAGGCTGAGGCAAAGTAAGGGCCCATTCTGTGTTGGAGAATTTACTCCATTATTATTAATCCCGACAATGTTCTTGTTAGTAGATGAACTGCATAAGAGACTTTCTTATTACCCTAAGTTCCATTAAAGTATTTTAATGCTTCATTAAAGCTGACGGATGGTACACACCTTTGATTATTCAGGTGCTGATTAGTTGTAAAAAACACTTACACCACCAAAGTGTCAGCTAAATAGAGTTCACATCTTATGATATGTTAAGGCTGTGCCTGCAAGGAATAGATAAAGGCAGTCTTAGGAGCTCTCTTGGGCATTATTTAGGAACCACTTTTATCATCATATTTTGTTTTAGTATTTCCATTAATGTGTGAAAATTTTAACGACGGAAACTATAAAAGGGCAGTTCTTTAAACTTGTAAAATGTGTGAAAAATAAAAAATGAAAAACAATGAAACAAAGATTTTTTTTTTTTTTTATTGCAAGCATTTTAAAATACACAGTTGGCAAGTCTCTACTTAAAGCAACTATTTTATTATTAAGAAGTAATGTTCTTTCTTCTTTTTATGTTTAATGGCAACATGACCAAAATAAAATAGAGGTAAGAAAAAAACATGATTACAAAATTGAGTTTATAACGTCAAAACTTATTTCTAACATTAGAACTTTCCCCAGATTCTGATGATTTGGGACTCCATGGCAACCAGCAATCAATGAATGATATACAATTAAAAATCAGTATCTAGGCTGGGTGCGGTGGCTCATGACTGTAATACCAGCACTTTAGGAGGCCGAGGCGGGCAGATCACGAGTTCAGGAGATCGAGACCATTCTGTGCAACATGGTGAAACCCCATCTCTACTGAAAATACAAAACATAGTTGGGTGTGGTGGTGAGTGCCTGTAATCCCAGCTACTTGGGAGGCCGAGGCGTGAGAATTGCTTGAACCCAGGGGGTGGAGGTTGCAGTGAGCCAAGATTGCACCACTGTATTCCAGCTTGGCTACAGAAGGAGATTCCATCTCAAAAAAAAAAAAAAAAACAAAAAAAAAACAAAAAAAAAACAGTATCTATCTGTAGCTCCAATGTGCAATGGTTTCCTTACTGTTTTCTCTTTTGAACCAAACATATGGCTTCTTTTCCTTTGTTGCAGTTTGTTTGTTCAGCAATTCAAATATTGATTGTTTTTTCTTCAAAACTTATTGTATAACTTTTAATGATCACATTATAGGTATTATTTATTTTAAATAGATGAATGCATTTGGAAAAGCGTGTATTCACACAGGACTCTCTGTCAGAATGGCTCTAACATCCAGGATTCTAAGTATTTCCTCTCTTTCTTTTTGATCTCATGGAAAGCTTGATCTCTCTGCAGTATTCATAAGGTTTGCTTCTTCAGGTGTTTTATGAAATTTGCTCATTTAGAGCATCTTTGTATGTGTTAATGCATTGGGAGCTGACTTAGATAAGTTGTACATGACAATTTCCATGAATGGTTGCAGCTCAAATAGTGCTTCATTGCTTTGGAACTCATCAAAGAAGAGATGTCACCAAGTTATGTGTTTCTCTGGATGATTTAATTAATGCTCTTTTATTATTCTATAAGCATACTATGTTATAAAACAATTGAAATGTAATTTGGAGAGAATAGTTTTTTTGTTGTTGTTTTGTTTTGTTTTTTTTTAATTTCAGCTTTTATTTTAGATATACAGAGTACATGTGTAGGGTTGTTACAATGGTAAATTGGACCCATTTAGTTAGAATAGTATCCAAGAAATAGTTTTTCAAGCCACAAATCCTTCCCCCACTTCCCCTATTTAGTAGTCCTCAGTGTCTAATGTGTTACCATATTAATGTTCATCAGGAAGAATTAGTAGATAAAAGTGTGAGCTCTAGATCCAGATTGCCTGTGTCTGAAACTCAGCTACAGGCAAATTAGTCGTGTAAAATTTCATAAATTGTAAAATGAGGATAAATACAATACCAGTTTTCATAGCACTTTTGTGGAGATTAAATTAGATAATACATATAAAATACTTAGCAGACTACCTGGTCCTTAATAAATAATCAGTAAGTATTAACTATTATTGCTATTATTGTTATTACCATGCAGTATTTACCTAAAGCAAACAGTAGAACAAGGTGGTATTTTAAAAAGTACATTTTGTTATCTGTTAGTCTGGAAAATGATCTTTGTTGAACATGCATTAAATAGAAATATATTTAGAAGTTAAGTAAGATTTTGGTTCATATACATTCTCAATATATTGGATAATTTATTTTTTTGGACCAAAATGAGGTGTAGTCAGTGTTCAAGATAAAGCATATGAAAACATTTTGCTGGAAGATTAAGGATCACAGAAAAGATTAATAAATTGGCATTACTATAAGAAACTCTATAGTTTAAAAAAAAACTGTCTTACAGGAGAGTTATTTATGCATCATATATTCATCATGCAGTTTTAATATTATAGAAATTTAGTATTATACAATGAGAAGAATTATGTTCATTAACAATAAATGACCTATCTCAAAAGCAATTGTATTTGTAATCTGACCCCCTCTCTTCATTTTACCTTTTTGTATTGAGTCATATGTTTCTCTGCTGCTAAAAAATATATTTAGCTCCATTGCTCAGTAGCTACTTTTCAAGACTATTGAAACCCATCAATGTATGTAAGAATGTTCTCCACTGCTCCTGTATTTGCTTTCCTATAATAGTTATGGTCAAGCACTGCTTGATGGGAACCTAGTAGTCATTTTCAATTGCATAAAATTTACGTAACTTAGTTTGCTAATCATGTCGATAACTATGGAATTGTTATCTTTCTATATTCTTTTTACATTGCAGGAACTGAAAGCCAGAAAAGCATATTTCCCAGAATTTTTCACAGCATATTAGGATTCTTCACTTCCAGGTTAGATTTCACCAATGAGAGCTATTTATATGAGATTTGGTCGGCTAGAGAGATTCAGCAGTAATTGAGTTTTCAGCAGTAGCAGCCAAATGCCTGGATTTTAGCAGGTGATCAGCATGGATTTGCCAAGAAGATTCTGGCTGTTCTCTGACAGATCAACCACTTTGATGATGCAGACAGCTGACAATATAAACATCAGTTCCTGTGATTCTGGCACTGCCTGATTTCTTGAACACTCAGTGGTATGTTCTAGGAGAGTTACTTTCCTAATCCTGCCAATACGTTTTAAAACTTTATTTTTTATAAATAAAAAATTCTTCCTCTTTGAAGTCCCTAGAATGGCTTTCTTTTTGAAAAACAACTGAATTCACACTGCAAAACCACAATGTACAATGCTGAGCATAGGGAAAAATATATGGATATAAAATACTATAATGTGTTTGAGACATCTGAAATTTAAATAATGTAATTGACATTTTTAAAGTCAAATAAGACTCTAAAAAGCATTTCCCTCCAGGAAGAAAAGATTTTTATTGATATTTCTATCCACTATTTTATGATAATCAAAAAATTGATACCTAATATGAGATTAGAAAATACATTCTTCTACAGCCAATAATTTATATCATATTTTCATAATTGCCACACTATTCAAATAGGAGAGACATAGAATGAACCTAGGTGCCCATCAATGATAGATTTGATAAAGAAAATGTGGTACACATATACCATGGAATACTACACAGCCATAAAAAATGGACTTATGTCCTTTGTAGCAACATGGGTGGAGTTGGAGGTCAGAATCCTAAGAAAATTAACACAGGAACAAAAAACTAATTATGACATGTTCTTACTTAAACATTGAGCTCACAGGGACATAAACATGAGAATAATAAACACTGTGAACTATTAAATGGAAGAGAGAGAGCGGGAGCCATGAGCCAGAAAAGCTACCTATTGGATACTATGCTCATAACCTGGGTGAAATATATCCAGGTAGCAAACCTGCACATGTAGCACCTGCCATCTAAAATAAATGGCAATTTTAAAACAGGAACATAAAGGCATAGCAATAGAAACTAACTAAAATGAAATACAAAGAGTAACAAATGAACAAATTTAAAAAAGAATAGTATCCAGCCTTCTCCCATTAGTCTAAATGCTCATCAAGTGACCAAAACACTACTGGAACATAGATAATAATGTGAAGAATATATTTTCCCTCAACTAGTGGCAGCATAATTCTTCTAAGGAGAATAAATGGTATATATAAATTATATATACAATATGTCTCATGTGACTCATAGTGAGGTTTTGGTTAATGATGGATTGCATATAAGATTGTGGTCCTATAAATTTATAATACTGCATTTTCACTCTACCCTTTATATGTTTAGATACACTAATACAATTGTGTTACAATTTCTTAAAGTATTTTTATATTACTTAAGTAATATACTTAAGTATATTCTTATAGTAACATGCTATGCAGGTTTGTAACCTAGGAGCAATAGGCTGAACCATATGGCTTAGGTGTGTAGTAGGCTATATCACCTAGGGTTTTGTAACTACACTCTGTGTTGTTGGCACAATGTCAAAATCAGCTAACAATGCTTTCCTCAGAAAATGTATTCCTGCCATTAATTGATGCTTGACTGTATATTGAATATGGAAGCCCTAAGTTTTCAAAGAGTCAGACCATAACCAACAAAATGATGGCCTTTTAGAGAAAGAAGCCAAGGGAAGAATAAGGAGATAAGAAAGTGGAAAAAGAGAGGAAGATACCAGCTGTGCACAAAATGAATTATCCTTGGGACCCAAAAAAATTCATTTTATTTTATACCTGAATACTTTGTGTGATTGAACTGCATGTGTGTGTGAGTGTGTGTATGTGTGTGTGCGTGCACGCAATAAAAGGAGTAAATTTGACTTCCGTAGTGATGCAGGCAAACAATTGCTGGTGTGTGAGAACATAGATGCCAGGAGCTGATGAATTCATGGTCTTGGGAATTTGCAAACATTAATGATAATGCTTTGGAGTTCTTCAGGTCAAGAAGTTAAAGTTTCAGGTCAATTTTACCTAGATTTTCGAGGTGAACATCTCAGAAATTTCTTGGCTACACCTCTTCATGCTAATCCTGAAACTTGTCAAGTGCCAGTAACAGTACTTTTTTTTTTTTTTCTACTCTGCACTCTGTTACTTAGAATAAAGATTATCACTGCTGTTCTTAAAAATTATTATAGATGTTTAAGCAGTAAAATGAATGCTGGCATATGAGTTTGTTTTCATACTGCTATAAAGAACTGCCCAAGAGTGGATAATTTACAAAGGAAGGAGATTTAATTAACTCACAGTTCAGCATGGTTTGGGAGGCCTCAGGAAACTTAACAATCATGGCAGAAGGTGAAGAGGAAACAAGCACCTTCTTCACAAAGTGGCAAGAAGGAGAAGTGCAAGCAGGGGAAATGCCAGAGGCTTATAAAACCATCAGATCTTGTGAGAACTCACTTACTATCAGGAGAACAGAATGGAGGAACCACCACCAAGATCCAATTACCTTCACCTGGTCCCACCCTTGACACTTAAGGATTATGGGGATTACAATTCAAGATGAGGTTTTAGATGGGGCCACAGCCAAACCGTATCAGCTGGTATTGTACTTTTCAGTTTGTTAGTCAAACACCTATTTTTTTCTGAGTCATTTTACAATTCTGTAATTAAATTAGATCTAATTATTTTAATTGCAAAACGATGACACAGAGTCTCTTAGTTGTTAAACTGCATGCCTAAGTTTTAAAAAATAAATAGTAGAATATTTTAAAATGCACTTTTACTATAGTTGTCTAAGTGACTCATTTTTCTGGGCTATGAAAAGGTATAAACTGAAAGATTTTTTATTCTAAAAATATAAATATACTGGGTGTAAGTACACAATTTGTATTTTCATTCTGCTGTCAAAAAATGACTCTGTTGATGGCAGTCATTTAGGTTACTGACAACTAAGTTGATGTTTTTGCTTTATTATATTTCATGGGCAATTATTATTAAAATCGTTTCCTAAAATAGGTTGCCAATATAATTCCGTTCTTTTGTCTCATGCAAGAAAAATTCCATATCAAAATCTGACACAAACATATTTCTCTTCTCAAAAGACTGAAAAATAAAACCCCAGAACCTCCTACTAAATATGCAGCAATATTTTTAAAATTTGTAAGTCACAAGTTTAATACTTTTTGTTCTTATTTTTCTTTAGACTCTTAGAGTAAATATGCCTGCCAGAAAATTTGTATTAATGGACTTCCAACTGCTACTTTTCTGCTTGTCCTTTTCCCAAATGCACGTATTTTATTCCGAAGATTTGTAGTTTTGCAAATAGTGTTTAAACATATATCATCAAAGGTAATTCAGTATTAAGACACTTGGTTTTGATAAGCCTTTTTAAAGCTTTCTATTATTATATAATTTTAGATTTAAAGAAGTGTTGCAAAAATTGTAAAGAGAGTTAAGGTAGCATAACTCTACCCAGTCACTAATGCTAATAACTTAACATATCCATAGTATAATGACCATAACCCAGAAATTTGCTTCTCTTGGTGATATGGAAATATGGTTAGTCTAAATTTAAGTGGATAATACATCTTGAATATTATCATGTATAATATCAGAGAAATAATGCAGTTTAAATCAAGTTGTTACTTAGGTTGTGGTTTTCTTTTAACATTTGGTTTACAACTAATTTATTTAGATGATAGGACCTGATGAGGGACAGAATAATAATATTTTGTGCTTAAGATTAAACATTTATTTCAAATACTATAGTAATTTTTATTTTAACATTCTACTAAAATGTTTTCCATAGTATGAATGAGGGACTAATTTAGATTTTCTTCTCTTTTGATCACGTGACTTCTTTGGAATAGATCTTAATGAAGTCTCAAAAATAGCTGACCATAATCAGTATCTTTACAGCAATGAGGCTGGGCATGGTGGCTCACGCCTGTAATCCCAGCACTTTGGGAGGTGGAGGCAGATGGATCATGATGTCAGGAGTTTGAGACCAGCCTGACCAACATGGTGAAACCCTGTATCTACTAAAAATACAAAAATTAGCTGGGTATGGTGGCGGGCACCTGTAATCCCAGCTACTCAAGAGGTTGAGGCAGGAAAATCACTTGAACATCGGAGGCAGAGGTTGCAGTGAGCTGAGATTGCATCACTGCACTCCAGCCTGGGCAACAGAGTGAGACTCTGTCTCAAAATAAATAAATAAAATAAAATAAAATAAAATAAAATAAAATAAAATAAAGCAATGAAAAAGCTTTGTTCTGTAGGGAACTGTTTTCCTCTACTATGTAAAATTCATCAGTTCATCACTGAATATAAATCCTGAGTACTCTTGTCCAGTTCTATCTATCTATCTAGGTATCTACCTATCTATCTATCCATCCATCCATCAATAATACATATTATACATATATATATATATATAATTTGTTCTATTGATATGTTTTGGCTGTGTCCCCACTCAGATCTCATCTTGAATTCCCACATATTGCGGGAGGCACCCAATGGGAGGTAACTGAATCATGGGGGCAAGTTTTCCCATGCTATTCTTCTGATAGTGAGTAAGTCTCAAGAGATCTGATGGTTTTATAAAGGGGAGTTTCCCTGCACAAGCTCTCTATTTGCCTGCTGCCCTCCATGTAAGATGTGATTTGCTCCTCCTTGCTTTCCACCATGATTGTGAGGCCTCCCCAGTCACGCAGAACTGTCAGTCAATTAAACCCTTTTTCTTGTATAAATTACCCAGTCTCGGACAGGTCTTTCCTAGCACCATGAAAACAAACAAATATGTCTATGAACAAGTAATTTAGGTAATTGGGATAAAGAATAAATCCACTATAATTTTAGTATGAAGTTGTTTCATCAAGCGTCTAAATACTGTGAAGTAACTGTTGCAAACATTTATTTATTTGAAAATTTTTTACTCTACTGGTTATCTCTCATTCACCTCCCTAAACCTCTCTCCAAGATCCTCTAGCTGCTTTGTGACTATATGAGCAACCCTTGGGGTCTGTTGCACTATGGCTTCTGGGGAATGCGGATTAGCTAATGGGGAGCATAGGCAAGAACTGAGAATTAGATAGAAAGACAAGGTCAAAGTAATTATTTATTTGGCTCGCTCTGTGAAGAGTTACTACAAACTGGCAGCTTTTATCTTAGAGTGACACTGACTCAGCTTTCTCTCCTGGGTGCAAAAAATTATTCCCCTCCCCTAACCCCATTCAGGCTTGATACACCAAATTTTCCCATTCTTAGTAGTCCTATGACGCTGTAGTATCCACACACTGTGTGTGTCTGCAGCAGTTAGGGAGAGGGAAAGAAAGATATATAGGGAGAAACAGACAAAAAAGAGACCATAGAACATGGAGAAATCAGAAGTCAGAATTCTAGGCTTCATGACCTCAGATAACAGAGATAAGGTAGACACAGAAAGCAAGAAAATTTGCTCAGCACAAGTGGTTGTGGTACGACCTGGGCAAATTAGAAACTCATACTTTTTTTTTTTTTTTTTTACTTTTGTAGCTCATGTTCTTTATCTTTCTAATATGTGTCAATCTCATCACTCTTTATTCAAAATTTAAGAATATATTTCTGCAGTTTGGCCTGTAACAAAATTATCTTAATAATATTGTTTTAAAGATACTGTTGATAAATTTTATCCCCACTTCGATAACATGTTGACCATTCAACAGTAATTTTCTGAAGACATAAACCCATGGTCTATGGAAATTTCAGGCCTTGGGTATGAATTAAATAAAATGGTACATACTGTAGAGTGCTGTAGCCAAAGTGTAATGGCTTAGTGGCCTTGGAGGAACCCAGTGGTTGCCCTGGATGGACCCAGTTCTCTCCATTTTTTTGCTTGTAGTTCTCAAGAATGACCGTAGAATGTGCCGGAATGTAACATCCTGAGATAGGGAAGAGAGGAGCTGAAACAGCTCACGTTCTGTTCCTCTCTTCCCTAGAAATGTGATGTTTTCCAATGCTTTAGCCAGAGAGTAGTGGAAATCCTGAGGAATATAACCTGGGGTGGGCCATCTTTCGGGGTTCCTCAGCTCAGTCCAGACTCCCTATAACGTTCATGCTATAACCATTATGGTTCCATTACAGAAAACACAAAGGGTAAAATATTCAGAAAACCTATTGTCATATCTGGTTTAAGTCTTTATTGTTTTCAGTTTCCTGTGCCAGTGGCTGGTCTATTTCTTGCATGAAAGTGGGGAAAAGATTCTATCCTCAGTTATTTTTTAAAAACGACTGAGGTTTTTGCTAGTCTATTGTGTATTTTGCCTATTAGAGGACATGGAGCTTCATAACAGGTCACTTTGTTTCCAAGGGCCTGCCCAAGTTTGTGTGCTGCTCATTTGAATTTCATCATTCTTGACTCAAAGAGAAGAGGGTATCGGTGGAAAATAATGTATCCTTTATTGTATGTTTACCACATGCTCTGCACTGCACTAGAAGTACTGTCTAAATGCATATCTGTATAGGTAAAGGCACACATACACTTTCTTGCCTCTCCTTTCTCTCTCTCATTCACAGACACACACGTACATTTTACTCTTTACCACAAATTAGTGCATAATTCAAAAGCATGGTGATTTGTCTAAAGTTGACTAAGAAGTAAACATAAAGCAAAGATTTGAACTCAAGTTCTTCTACAACACACTAGAAAAATTAGTATACAAATCACATGCTCTTAATCTACTACAAGGTGATTTTAATTTTAATAATCAGCTTTTATAATATGTTTATCAGTTCATATAATTTTCTTATTCTAGATTTGGTTCATCTGTATTTACATAGGTGCTATCATTACATTCTTCATTTAAAAAATAAATAAAATAGATCCATATGCATCTATTTGGAAAAAGCTAAGAAGGAAAAAAAGGGATTTATGGATAGAATCCAGCAAAACATTATCATGAAGCAATTAGAAAGGCAAAATGTCCAAGTGTCCGGGTCCACTAGAAGAAAAGAAAGAGTGGATTAGGAACTAACTCTGTGAAAATGTGAGCATGCTGGTCTAACTGGCAGAAAAGCCCATGTCTCTGTAGGTGATTCTTACAGCTTAAGAACGCACACATATATTCCAAGTAATGCATCTTTTATCATACATTTACTCCCCCTTACAATTTCAATATTTTAAATTTATGAATTTCAGAAATGTTTTCCTTAACATAAATCAACGTTTTGACTAGAAAAAATCTGCAAAATGCTTTTCTCACCACATTGAAGATGATTTCATTTTTAAGTAAATGACATGCCATCAATAAGGAGGACTGAGCTCACAAAGACAAGCCTCACTCCCAGTATAAAAACATATGTGTAACTGCTTTATTGCACAATTCATCAAAACAAATTGATTTTAATTTTTTTCTGCAATCACTGCCTTCTATCATGTTTTTCTAAATCTCCCTTTTCCTTAACCAAGTTGTGGGCAGCGTCCATTACTTTATGCTCATGTTCATATATAAGAAGACTATTCAAGTTTAAAATTCTACTCTATGTTCAATTAACATTAGTTATTATTCTTCCCATCAACACCAGCCATGTTTTAGCAAGAAGGACTTGGGGAGGACAGGGAAAGTATGTTCTTTTGCTGAGATGACTCCTCCATCTGCTCCTTTTCTTCCTCTTTGTGTTTCCTCTCTGGCATATTCATGTGGGAAGGAGGAATAGATGTGAGAGGCAGGTACTTTTTACATACATATTTGTCCACTGTTGTAGACCCCTGTCTGCTGCTGTTTCTTCTTTAAGACAGGCTTGCTTTCATGTAAGACAGGGAACAGAAAGAAGCTGTTTATCAAGTGGATAGCATGTGTAAATATTTCATGGATCCTGAAGGCTAAAAACCCTCTGCACAATTTTCTGATGTGAGAAATATAATCCAGCATGGCCTCTTTAATTCCACAACTGTCTACACTGCATCTTTGTTCAGCAGCCAGCCTCCTTAGTGGTGGAACATAAGTTATTTCAAAGTAGACCTCCTTTACAGCATCCACTTGACCACTGAGAGATTTCCTCATCCTTAGCATTGTAAACAATTGTTTTGCTGGCTACTGCATGACGTTCTTGTATCTATACTGTTCTTTTCAATAATACTCTTTTCCAAGTTCAAATAGTAAACCTAGAGGATAGGTAGTCAGTGTAGTGTATTAGTAGTGAAAGAAATGTTAGTCTACATAATTGTTCCAGTCTTTTTATAAAATACAGGATAATTATTACCTATTTGTTCCCAAATGTAAGTCCTAGTAGCCAATTTTCATATAATAAAGATAATTCCATTTAACTTGACATATAAAAACAATACAAAATAGCATTTTAAAGAAAAAAGAAACCCATTGATGCTAGAAACCATGAGAAAAGAAAACACTAGAATTATATATAGATGTTAAACCCTTTTGGTTAATGGTTTGCAGACTAAGGTGTTACGTGCCACCTGGAGGAGAAGACATAGCGTTCACTCTAGTAGAAGAAGGCAGCCAGAACAAAGGCCTGCTTTACTCAAAGACTAGAAAACTGAAACCACTAGATTCCTATTTAAAGCATGATAGGAGAGTTAATCATTAGAAATAGAAACGTGGAGCCTGTACAACTCATGGTTGTGAGGCTTGGAATTGCATTTCTACTTGGTAGTAGGTTTTCAACACCAAAATTAAAGAATAGCCTACAGCATGTCCAGACTCACTTCCTACCTTAGAATCATGTAAGCCAGAGCTGCAAGTTGTGAAGGAATGTTTCTGGAGTCAAAGCATATGGAACTCTCTACCGAGGGAAACAACAACCACCAAAAAATACTGCCACTGAAAACTTAGCTCAAAAATAAAAATCCCACTTAATAAAGAAATAAACTATCGTGACAAAAGTCACTTGCCAAAAACAGGAGAACTAGCTCAAGTCAATAATCATTTGCTGAAAAATAATATTGAGTAATTTCAGACAATTTACAAATTAGAGTGGATACAACATATAATATAAAAATTAATATAAAAAACAAAAAATAGATCTGAGATGAAGTGTATGTAATGGTTCTTGTATTGTTCAGAAAGTGATAAACATATAGCATAACTTTCATTTTATCATAACTGAGTTTGCACATTAGTAATTTAAAAGAGACAATTAAAAATTAAAATATAATGTATTTAAAAAGTAAAATCACAAAGAAAACCTGATGTATTCAGAGGAAGGGAAGTGAGAAAAAAAAAAAAAATACAAACCAAAACGGTACACAAAGAAAACAAAATGACATGAAAAAAGCCCAAATAAATCAGAAAGTACAATACATATGTGACTTCAACTTGCCTATAAAAGAACAGTGTCACAGATTGGATTTAAAAACATGCTGCATGATATTTATTAGGTACATGATACAGTGAATATGTGAGTAAAGGAATGGAAACAATGCTTTAAGACATCATATTAACATAATATTTTATGTGTATACAATTAATGCCAACATTATACCTTAGCAATATTAATATTTCATTAAAAATAAGAATATAAATGACTGTAACTGAGTGAAAAAAAGGTATAGAGAATCAGAAAGAGGTAATTAAATCTTTATGCACTGAGTGAGGGGGAAAGCAAAGATGGTGAAATAAAATGCTCCACTGATCGTCCCTCCTAAAAGGACATCAATTTAACAACTATGTACACGAAAAAGGACATTCGTAAGAACCAAAAATCAGGTGACCACTCACAGTACCTGGTTTTCACTTCATGTCACTGAAAGGCACACTGAAGAGATAGGAAAACAGTCTTGAATTATTGATACCCCCACCCATCAACACATTGAACTCAGTTTTGCATTGTTATAGCAGAAAACAAAACCAGCTGATGCCCACCTGTGTATAAAGCATTTAAACCAACCCTAGATAGAAGGGAATTGCCAATCCCAGTGGTCCTAATGAGTTTCTGCAAGCCTAGCCACCGTGGGCTAAAGTGCTGTGGGGTCATAAGTAAACTTGAAAGATAATCTAGGCCACAAGAACTGCAACTCCTAGGAAAGTCCTAGGGCTGAAGTGGGCCCAGAGCCAGTAGACTGGGGAAACAAGTGACCTGATGAGACACCAGTCACGGTGGCTAAGGAGGGCTGGCATTATCCACCTCCTAAACCCAGGCTGCAGAACTTACAGGTTCAAAAGGCTGCATAGCTTATAGGTCCTCCACTTGAGGAGAGGAGAGAGGAGTGGGGAGACTTTCTCTTGCATCTTGGGTACCAGCTTGGCCACAGCAGGGTAGAGCACCAGTCAGAGTCTTGAGGCTCATTTTCTAGGCCTTAGCTCTGAAACATTTCTAGCCACACCCTACACCGGAGGGAAACTTGTTGCCTTGAAGGGAAGGACCTAGTTCTGATAGAACTTATCATTTTGTAAATGAAGAGCCCTTGGCCCCTGAATAACAACCACCAAAACTCAAGTCCTATGTTAATGGCCTTAGATGAGACTCTCTCTGGCTTCAGGTGACATCCAGCACATTATCAGCTGTGACAGGGCAAGACTCTTTTAACTTTAGAAAAGTAGAGGGAAAAGTAAAGGGGACTTTGTCTTACACCTTAGATACCAACTTGGCCACAGGTGGGTAGAGCACCAAGCAGGCTCTTGGGGTCCCTGATTCCCGGACTTGTCTCTTGGGTGGCACTTATGGACCTGTGCTAGGCCAGAGGGAGAGTCCACTACCTAGAAGGGTGAGACCCAGGCTAGGAAGCATTCACCATAAACTGACTGAAGAGTCCTTTGGCATTAAGGGAACATCAGCAGTAGTCTTGAAGTACTCCTGGCCTGGGGTGATAATGGCTACAGGGTGAGGCTCCTCTGCCTTTGGAAAGAGGAGGAAAGAGTGAAAGGACTACATTTTGTGGTTTAATTGCCAGCTGAGCCACAATACAATAAAACACCAGATAGACTTCCAAGGTTTTTGATTCTAGTCCCTGATTCCTAAATGGCACATATGGACCCACCCAAGACCTAGGGCAACTCATTGCCCTGAAGGGAAGAATACAGACCTAGATGACTTCGTCAGAGTCTGATTGCAGAGCTCCAGGGTCAGTAGTCCCTGGCAGTAGCCAGGAAGTAATTACAGCAGGCCTTGGGTGAGATCGAGTGCTGTGTTGGCTTCAGGTCTGACCCAGTGCAATCATAGTGCTGGTGGCCACAGGGGTGCTTGTGTCACTCCACCCACCCCCCCACTTTAGGTAGCTAACAACAGAGAGAGAAACTCTATATTTGAGAGAAAGTAGAGAAGAGATCAAGAGTCTCTGCCTTGTAATCCAAAGAATTTTCCTGGATCTTGCCTAAACTATCAAGGTGTTATCTCTATGAGTCTGCAAGAACCACAGCATTACCAGGCTTGGGGTACCCCCTAAAGGATATACAGCTTAGATCATAACACCCAAGTTTTTCAAATTTCCAAAAAGACTTCCCAAGAAAGATGGCTGCAAATAAGCCCAGACAGTAAAGACTATGATAAATACCTACCTCTTCAATGCCTAGACACCAAAGAACATCTACCACCATCAACACCATCCAGCAAAATATAACGTCACCAAATGAACTAAATAAGGCACCAAGGACCTATCCTGAAGGAAAAGAGACATGTGACTTTTCATACAGAATTCAAAAGAGCTGTTTTCAGGAAACTCAAATTCAAGATAACACAGATTCTCTCAGACAAAGATAACAAAGATATTGAAATAATTAAAAATATTCAAGTAGAAACTTTGGGGTGGAATCTGCAATTGGAATACAGAAGAATGCATCAGAGTCTTTTAATAGAAGAGTTGATCAACCAGAAGAAAGAATTTGTGAGCTTAAAAACAGACTATTAGAAAATACACAGCCAGAAGAAACAAAAGGAAAAGCAATAAAACAAAATGACATGCCTAGAGAATATAGAAAACAGCTGCACAAAGGCAGATCTAAGTAATTGGACTTAAAGAGGAGGAAGAGAAAGAAACAGGGGTAGAAAATTTATTCATAGGGATAATAAAAAAACTTCCTAAATCTAGAGAAAGCTAGGAATATCCAAGTATAAGAAGGTTATAGAACACCAAGAGATTTAACCCAAAGAAGACTACCTCAAGGCATTTAATAATCAAACTTCAAAACATCAAAAATAAAGAAAGAATCCTAGAAGCAGCAAAATAAAATAAACAAATAACATACAATGGCACTCTAATATGTCTGACAGTGGACTATTCAGCAGAAACATTACAGGTCGGAAGAGAGAGACATGACATATATAAAGTGCTGAAGGAAATAAATGTTTACTCTAAAATGGTACATCCAGCAAAAGTATCCTTCAGATATAAAAGTCAAATAAAGACTTTCCCAGACAACAAAAGCTGAGAGATTTCATCAACACCAGACTGTCCTGCAGAAAATGCTAAAGAGAGTACTTCAAAGTATGCTAATGAGCAATAATAAATCGTCTGAAGGTACAAAACTCATTGACAATAATAAATACACAGAAAAACACAGAATGTTATAGCACAGTAATTTGTGGTATGTAAACCCTCTTATCTTAAGTAGAATGACTAAATAATGAAACAATAAAAATAATGACTACAATAAATTTTCAAGACATATGCAATACAATTAGATATAAATAAAAACAACAAAAAGGTAAAAAGCTGATGGACAAAGTTAAGGTAGATTGTTTTTATTAGTTTTCTTTTTGTTCATTTGTTCAGTGTTTGTTTTTCTTTGTGCTTGTTTTTTTTTTTAATGCTTGTTTTATTTTTGCTTATTTGTTGGCTCATTTGTTTAGGCAAACAATATTAAGTTGTTAAGTTGGTATCACTAAAATAATGGTTTATAAGACAGTGTTTTCAAACTTCATGGTAACCTCAAGCCAAAATCATTTTCTAAAATAATCTTCTCTAAAAGGAAGACAGGAAGGAAAGAAAGAAGGAAGAAAAGATAGCAAAACAAGTATAAAATAAGTAACAAAATGGCAGGAGTAAGTCCTTACTCATCAATGGCAACGTTGAATGTAAATAGACTAAACTCTACAATCAAAAGACATAGACTAGCTGAATGAATGAAAAAGCAAAACCCAATGATCTGTTGCTTAGAAGAAACACGCTTCACCTATAAAGATAGTCAAAGAGTAAAAATAAAGGGATAGGAAAAGATATTCTATGCAAATAGGAACCAAAAAAGAGCGGGAGTAGCTATACTGATATCAGAAAAAGTAGATTTCAAGACAAAAATTATAAGAAGAAAGATGTCAGTTCAGCAAGAGGACATAACAATTTGAAATATATATGCACCCACCACTACAGCAACCAGATTTATAAAGCAAATATTATTAGATAAAGAGAGAGAGAGTCACCAAAGCAATAATAGTTGGAGACTTCAGCACCCGACTTTCAGCTTTGAATAGATCTTTCAGAAAGAAAATCAACAAAGAAACATCAGACTTAATCTGCATTATTGATCAAATGACCCTAACAGATGTTTACAGAACACTTCATTCAAGGATGCCAAATACACATTCTTCTCCTCAGCACATGGATCATTTTCAAGGATAGACCATATGTTAGGTAACAAAACAAGTCTGAAAACATTCCAAAATTTTTTTTAATCATTTCAAGCATCTTGTCTGAACACAGTAAACTAAAACTAGAAATCAATAAAAAGAAAAATTTTGGAAGCTATATAAACACATGAATATTAAACAATACATACTCTTAAATGACAAGTGAGTTAATGAAGAAATTCAGAAGGAAATTTAAAAATTACTTCAAACAAATGATAATGGAAACACAACATACCATAACCTATGGGATACAGAGAAAGAAGTGCTAAAAGGGAATATTTTGGCTATCAGTGCCTGGATCAAAAAAGAGAAACAAAAATTCAAATAAACAACCTAATGATGCATCTTAAAGTATTAGAAAAAACAGAGCATCTCAGACCAAAATTAGTAGAAGAAAAGAAATAATAAACATTATAGCAGAAATAAATAAAATCAAACTCTATAAAGCATACAGAAAATCAAGGAAACAATAAGTTGATTTTTTTTAAGTTAAAACAAGACTGAAAACCTTTAGCCAGACCAACTAAGAAAAAATGGAGAAGAGCCAAATAAATAAAATCAGAGATGAAGAAAAAGTCATTACAGTTGATACCAGAGAAATTCCAAGGGTCATTAATGTCTACTATTAGCAACTATATGTCAATAAATTAGAAAATATAGAGGAAATGGACAAATTCATAGGCACATAAAACCTACCAAGACTGAGCCACAAAGAAATCCAATACCTGAACAAACCAATGACAAGTAATGAGATTAAAGCCATACAAAAATATCTTCAGTAAAAAAAAAAAAAAGTCTGGGACCCGATTCTGGGATACTAAGTTTTACCAAACATTTAAAGAAAAAACTAATACCAATCCTACTCAAACTATTCTAAAAAATAGAGGAGGAGATAATACTTCCAAAATCATTCTATGAAGCCAGTATTACCCTGATACTAAAACCAGGCAAAGACACTTTAAAGAAACAAAACTACAAGCCAATATCTCTAATGAATATTGGTGCAAAAATTCTCAACAAAATACCAGCAAACAAAATTCAACAATACATGTATTAAATATAATACATTCATCATAACCAAGTGGGATTTATCCCTGGGATGCAAGGATGGTTCAACATATGAAAACCAATCAATGTAATACATCATATCAACAGAATGAAAAGGACAACAAGCATATGATAATTTTACTTAATGCTGAAAAACCATCTGACAAAATTTAACATCCCTTTAGGATAAAAGCTTTAAAAAAAAAACTGAGTATATAAGCAGCATATCTCCACAAAATAAAGGCCATATATGAATCACCCACAGCTAGCATCATACTGAGTGAGGAAACACTGAAAACCTTTGCTCTAAGATGTGGAACATGAAAACAATGCCCCTTTTACCACTGTTATTTAACATAGTGCTGGAAGTCTTACCTAGAGCAATCAGACAAGAGAAAGATATAAAGGGCATCCAAACTGAGAAAGAAGAAGTCCAGTTATCTTTGGTTGCTGATGATATTATGTTTCAAAAAACCTAAACACTCCAGAAGAAAACTAGTAGAATCGACAATTGACAAAAAAATTCAGTAATGTTTTAGGTTACGAAATCAACGTACAAACATCAGTAACATTTCTATATGCCAATAATGAACAATATGAAAGCAAAATAAAAAAGTAATCCTATTTACAATAGCCAGACATATAATTAAATATCTGAAAATTAACCTAACCAAAGAAGTGAAAGATTCCTTTAATGAAAACTGTAAAACACTGATGAAAGAAATTGAATAGGACACCAAAAATAAGAAAGATATTCCTTGTTCATAGATCATATGAATCAATATTATTAAAATGTCCATACTAGCCAAAGTCATCTACAGATTCTATGCAATTCCTATCAAAATACCAATGACATTCTTCACAGAAATAAGAAAAGTCCTAAAACTCATATGAAACCACAAAAGACCCATAAATAACAAAAATAACAGACCCTAAGCAAAAATAACAAAACTGAAGGAATCATATTTCCTGACTTTAAATTACTACAGAACTATTTTATTCAAAACAGCATAGTACTGGCACAAAAACAGACACATAGACCAATGGAACAGAATAGAGAACCCAGAAACAAATCCGCACCCCAACAGTGAACTTATTTTTGACAAGGTCCTAAGAATATACATTGCAGAAAAAACTCTTTACTAAATGGTACTGAGAAAACACACTATCTATATGCAGAAAAATATTAGACCTCTGTCTCTCACCACATACAAAAATTAAATCAAAATGGATTAAAGCCTTAAATTCAAGACCTCAAACTACAAAATTACTACAAGGAAGCATTGGGAAAACTCTCCAAGATATTGATCTAGAGAAAAATTTTCTGAGTAATATTTCACAGGAACAGGCAACCAAAGCAAAGATGGAGAAATGGGATCACATCAAGTTAAAAAGCTTCAAACAGCAAGGAAAACAATCAACAAATTGAAGAGACAATCCGCAGAATGGGAGAAAATATTTGCAAAGTACTATGTGACAAGGGAGTAATAATGATAATATAAAAGGAGCTTAAATAACTTTATAGAAAAAAACTATTATCTGATTCATAAATGGGCAAAAGATTTGAATAGACATTCAAAAGAAGACATAGAAATGGCAAACAAATATACGGAAAGGTGCTCAACATCACTGTTCATCAGAAAAATGCAAATCAAAACCTACAATGAAATATCATCTCACCCCAGCTAAAATGGGACATACCCAAAAGACAGGCAATAACAAATGCTGGTGAGGATTTGGAGAAGAGAATCCTCATATACTGCTGGTGGGAATGTAAATTAGCATAATCACTATGGAGAACAGTTTGGACTTTCCTCAAAAAACTAAAAATTGAGCTACCGTGTGATCCAGCCATCCCACTGCTTGGTATATACCCAAAAGAAAGGAAATCAGTATATCAAAGAGATATCTGTACTCCCATGTTTGCTGCAGCACTGTTTATAATAGTCAAAACTTGGAAGCAACCTAAGTTGACAGATGAATGGATAAAGAAAAGTGGTACATATGCACAATGGAATACTATTCAGTCATAAGAAAGAATGAGATTCAGTCACTTGCAACAACGTGGATGAAACTAGAGGTAGTGATTTTAAGTGGAACAAGCGAGGCATAATATACATTCTCACTTATTTGTGGGATCAAAAAATTAAAATAATTGAAATTATGGACATAAAGAGTAAAATAATGATTTTCAGAAGCTGGGAAGGGCAGTAGGGGGCTGTTGGGAAGATGGGGATGGTTAATGGGTACAATAAAATAGAAAGAATGAATAAGATCTAGTATTTGATAGCACAACATGGTTACCATAGTCAATAATAATTTAACTAGAAGGTATGATTGGATTGTTTGTAACACAAAGGGTAAATGTTTGAGGGGGATGGATACCCCATTTTCACGACATTATTATGCATTACATGTCTATATCAAAATATTTCGTGTACCCCATAAATATACACCTACTGTATACCCACAAAAATTAAAAATAAAGAGTTTTAAAAAGAATATGCAGGGAACAATAGAGAGTCAAAGTATATATAGTACAAATTAATAAAATTGTTCATTGAAATAAACAAGTTTAGGTAGGTTCAGAGTAGAAGACCTCACACTTTCTAATAGTAATAACAACATTAATGTTGTCTTATGTTGAGAGCTTTCATTTTTAATGAGATACTACCTGATCTGATTTGGACTTAGGGCAATATGAGTGCATATGGGCCTTGTTGACAATGCTGTTTTATTTCAGGATATTAAGGCAGTTAGTTATACAAATTTCAGTAAGTATCTTTTTCTCTTTATCTTCTCTCTTGAACTCTTTATTTCTCCAAATGACAATTCTTTAAACTACTTACCAGGAAGCATTACTGGGTGCCCCTGTCCTAGGGGTCCTATGGAACAGGCTGGCGAAGTAATAGGCTATATGTAGGTGTGCAATTGTTTCTATGAGCACTTCTCACCTGGTTTCCAACTCCATAAATTATTATAATCTTCCTTTGTAACAGGTAATCCTAGGATTCTGCTGTCTCCCCGGGATTAAACCTTTTTTTTTTTTTTTTTTTTTTTTTTGCCTAGGCTTTAGGCTCCTGACCACTGTATTCTGAGTTTTATTTTGGAAGAATGGTGAGGGAGGAGAGGAGGCCAGTTGTACTCTATGTAAATTTGAAAATAAGTTTTTGTGGCAGGGCGCGGTAGCTCACGACTGTAATCCCAGCACTTTGGGAGGCCGAGACAGGCGGATCACGAGGCCAGGAATTCGAGACCAGCCTGGCCAACATGGTGAAACCCCGCATGTACTAAAAATACAAAATTAGCCGGGCATAGGTGCACACGCCTGTAATCCCAGCTACTCAGGAGGCTAAGGCAGGAGAATCACTTGAACCTGGGGGGCGGAGGTTGCAGTGAGCTGAGATCATGCCACTGCATTCCAGCCTGGGCAACAGAGCGAGACTCCGTCTGAGAAAAAAAAAAAAAAAAAGGAAGGAAGGAAGGAAGGAAAGAAGGAAGGAAGGAAGGAAGGAAGGAAGGAAGGAAGGAAGGAAGGAAATAAGTTCATGTTTTCCATTCTAGAACTCGTCAGCAAAATCAAAAACTCACAATTCTATGGAAGTAATTAGCAAGTTTTTTATGAGAGTTATTCATGGCCAGCCCTTTCACTTGACACTCTTGTTTGAGAAATTAGCTACGCTGTATCTATTTTTTATTCAATTTCTGCTTTTCAAAAAGATGTTGAAGTATTTTTTATAATGTAACTTCTTCCATTTTCCTTATCCAAGGATGCAGTTTAATTTTATTTTTGTTATAATTAATATACCCATAGTAGTTTATATAGTTTGGATATGTGTTCCTTCCCAAATCTCATGCTGAATTGTAATCCCCAGTGTTGGAAGTGGGCCTGGTAGGAGATGATTAGCTCATGGGGGTGGGTTTCTTATGAATGGTGTAGCACCATCATCCCCTTGGGACTGTCCTCCCCATTGTTTGTAAGTTCTTGCAAGATCTTGTTGTTTAAAATGTGTGGCAGCCGACCCAAGCTAGTGGCCATGTTATTTCCTCTGCACCTGATGGCAGCCACTGGAGCCAGAGCCTGACATCTCTACCACTTCCACCTTCCGCTCTGCAGGTCCCAACCCTCTTTCTGTTTCATTGCACTCAGATGGGTCAGCCCAGAGGTCTGTGTGGCCATGAGAAATTTCTTGCACTCCTATAATGAGCCTGGCATTGTGATGAAATACTTTCTCCCTGTCATTTGAGTGAATCTTCTCAACAGCACTAGGAGATAATGATGATTGAATTGAACAATTAAGAGTTCTGAAGCCAAAGCTCTTGAGATTAACAATGGCAGGGAAATCATCACTTTTTTAAGTAATTCTCTTTGGAGATGGTGGAGTTGGGAGGAGTTATCTTATGAACAGATATGTAACTAGTAAGTTTGATACCCAGCTCTTCCATAATTGTATGGTGTAGAATTTTTAAGTAAAGATTTGGAAGTGGATGGATATTTTGGTACCATGTAGAATTGGGACACAGCAAGTCAGGAGCGATTCTGAAGCCTGAGGATGCCATTTTACAGAGGTTGTGACTGCTGCCTGCTTACTTTTAGTGTTGACAATTCCAAAGTTTCCAGAACTTGAGTAACTGGAAGAAAGAATTCATCTATTTTGCTGATGTGGAAGAACCCAAAAGCTTTCCTTTTGTGATTTTGGATAACAAGACTGACATAGCGAACAGCAGGTGTCTGCAGAAGCAGCCCAAGCCTAGTGTAGGGATGACAGCGACTATCCTTAATTTGAAACAAGTGCAAAAGATGCCACAAATGTGGCAGCAGCATTTGAAAAGGGGCTTCAAAAAGTTCTTGCTACCAGGGTTAGGTCAGGTCACTTGATTCAGACAGTGATGATCTGACTTCATCGAAACCATTGGTCAATCTTCATCGAAAGCCCAAGCCTAGCTCATCTTAATGTTGATTGTTAAAGACATTGTTGATGCATTCTAAACAACTCACAGGTATACACAAAATCAACATGGGAATGGAGAAGAGAATTAGCATTTGCAGCAGTGTATATCATCTATGAATAAAATTAAACTAATGTATATTTCTGCTTCAATAGTTGGTGGGAGAAGGAATACATCCACTCATGGAGGAGTCTATTTACTGAATAATGGCACTTTACATTTATAAATTGCAACAGTTGTTTAATAACAATTTAAATATGTAAGTCACATAGCTAATACATGAGATGATAAAGACTTTAATTACAATTAAAACAAGAAACTTAACTATTCTAGAAATTATGCTTGAATTTTTTCCTGGGAAAATGGAGAACTACTTTTTATATGTGTATCTTTTTATGCAATTATCACTGTATTCTTGGTTCAGGGAAATATATATCCAAAAGCAATAGTATTAGATATTAAATATTAAAATCTAATTTATTTGGAAAAAAAAGTGTGTGGCACCTCGTCCCTCTCTCTCTTCTTCCTGCTTTCACTATGTGATGTACCTCCTCTCCCTTTACATTCTGCCATGAGTGTAAGCTTCCTGAGGCCTCCCCAGAAGCAGATGCCCCTATGTTTTCTGTACAGCCTGCAGAACTGTAAGCCAATTAAACTTCTTTCCTTTATAAATTTCCAAGTCTTAATATTCTTTATAGCATTGCAAGAATGGTCTAATACAATAGGTATTATGTAAAATTCTAAGTTGATCAATATATTCAACATGTTTTCCTCTGTTTTACAATTGACATATCAATTAATATATATCATAGAAAGAAGTTTTTCTAGATCTTTATTTGCTAAAGGTTTGTCATTGCTCACCTGTTTTCTCTTTTGCCAAAAGAAAGAAGAAGTGTGAATCTGATAATTCAAAGTTCAAGAACATTAATTTAGACATGTGACTAGTTGGCTAGGCTGCTATTATTACCAAGCATAAATCTATATATTATTTCTTAATTTACATTCCTCTCTGACACGTGAGATGAATAAATTAAGGCAGAACTGGTTCTTCAAGGCAGATCAGGCACATTATCCTTTTTTAAAAAATCCTATTCTTTATTTTGTTGCCACATTGTATTTTTAGAGAAAACAGACTAATCTATTAGAACCCTTTGTTTCTTTTCCTTTCTTTAGGTGGCTGCTGAGAATGTAGTTATAAATGTACTTTGAATACAGGTCTTAAAAATCTGGAAAGTCTAGCTTAAATTTTTGGTCTTAATCACTGATGTTGATCCTACTATATGACATTTGGGTATGGGCATTAGGCTCATTTTTAATAAAGCATTAATTGATTTCCCATTTCTCAGGAACTCCAAGGAGAGGAGAGATAACTTGCAGGACAAGACTGAGATGTTTTTAAGTATACTATCAAAACACCATTTATATTTTTTGAATACTTCTCTGGAAAAATAAAAGTTGGAACTTTTTAACACTTTACCAAGATATTGTTTTGACCCTCCATTGGTGTGCTATCTCAACCAAGACTAAAGACTGTTTAGAAGTAACAGACTCATCCTTGTAACCTGAAGATAATTAGATCAGACAAGTTTTACAATGAGCAAAAACCAAGAACAGACAGAAAAGAGACTCAGATAATCCTGACAAAAACGGCTAACCACAGCTTACTACTTTCCAAGACTTGGACTCTTGCCATCATATGTACTTCATTGCTATGTCAAGAAGCAAGTCCTGACAGAATTGCATAATAAGATCTGAGCAGTATTCTTACTGACTGCTGAAAACTGGAGATTCTTTATAGGGTTAGAAAATAATTTAGACTTTTTATTAGTTTCCTATTGATGTTGTAACAAATTACCACAAACTTGGTGGCTTTAAAAAATATAAATTTATTATCTTACACTTTTGAAGGTCAGAAGTTTTCAACTCAAGCTGCCAAGAGGTTTGAGTTTCTTTTGGAAACTCTAAGAGAAAGTGAATTTTTCTGTCTTTTCTGGTTTCCAGAAGCTGTCTGCATTACTTGGCGAGTGGGCACTTCCTTGCATATCTACAATCTTTTCATCCATTGTTACTTCTCCTTCTCTTTGACCTTCTTGCTGGCATCTTATATGAACTTTCATGATTACAATAGTCCCATCTGAATAACCTGGATCAATAACCACATCACAGGATGCTTAACTTAATCCCCTAGACCAAGGCCCTTTTGCTGTGTGAGTTAACATATTTAGAGATATATGGAATTAGGATGGGTGCAACTTTAGAACGATATTATTCTATGCAATGTTGTATAGAGTTCTGTAACAGTAGCTGGTGAGTATATTTGCTGCCCCAATAAGATTGGATGTTATCCATTTGATTTAAAAATTACTTGGCATTGCTTTTAGCAACAGTGTTTTCTAAAATTTAGAAATCAAAAATAATATATCTTTAATGACACTTAAATTTGACAACCAAAAACTGCTACAGCTTTAAATATTGTATTCATACTTTCACATCTGGTGATATAAATTGCAAGATTTGTCTCTGAATCAGAATATTCAGCAAAATCAAACAATTTACTACAAGTGTTTGTCCCTTTAACGTGCATTATCTTATGCTTCCCCTTCTGCTATATAATATTCAGCTCCTCAAACTTTAATGCTCAGGCTTGACTACCAATCTGGATATTGTGCTCTTTGTTTTCTCCCAGATCTTGCATAGTCACATAAAACAAGTAAAAGTTATAGTTTTCACAGGAGGGAGATTTAGCAGGTGAAATCTATTTTTTGTGAAAATGAATATTATACATTTTATTATATATACAAATGAATAGTACACATATAGCTATGTAAAAACTAGTTAACATAGTAGAAAAAAACTATAATAATTTATTGGCACAAGTATGAGATTATATATTAGTTCTCATTTTGCTCAGAGTTTAACTTTTGTCAAATTACTTAAATGCTTTAAGCCTAAATTTATTTGAATTACAGATATGTGCTACCTAAGAATATTTGTGTAATGTTCAAGTAAGAGCATGTGTGTGAGCTTAGAACAGTAATTAATACTTGATAAGCCTCAATAAATTATAATCACTATTATAAAAAATCATAAATTTCTTCCCTGTATCTACTGAAAGTCCTGTACCTCAAAACTAAGTAACATATGATAGAAAATGTCAAGTTCTCCAATCACTTTATAAATTGTATTCTTCCCAAAACTTCTTTAGTACAAAATGGCAAATAGTCTAATTTACTATTAAAACTCATTTTCAATTTGTTCAGTTTTGACTTGCTGTGTTAACAACCCAGTTATGTAAACCAGTGCTAATACCCATTAGGTTTAATTGACTTCTTAATAGGAGTAGATTAGTCATTCCCCAAAGTCATCAATTAATATTATGTTTTACATCTAATTTAGTTAAATTTCTTCAAAAATCAATAGTGCAGACAGAAATTCTACCTTCAAAATCATTAAATTATTTGAGATTTGTTATGGTTTGTGAACAGTCATTTTAATTTTATAGAGATGAAAAGTGTCCTCACTTTAAATTAATGAACAGGGGCTGTTATAGTGTACATTCTTTGAGGTTTGTCTTTCTGGACTCAAGAAATAATAGGCGGAGAGGACTGAAAGAATGCATAAACATTTGTAATCTAGATGTTCTAACCAGCAATAATTAAAGGGCTAAATTCAAGAACTACAGAAAAGAGTTGTTACAAACTTAGATATCAGATCCTGAGAGGTATACATTATGTCATTAACTATAGTCACCACATTATGCAGTAGATTTCAAACACTTCTTTCTGCAGTCAAAATGAATCTTTGTACCCTTTGATTGACATCTCCCCATTACCTCCCCAGGCTCTGATAACTACCATTTTACTCTCTTAAAAATCCCACAATATACATATATATCAAAACATCACATCATGCCCCGTAAGTACAGTTATTTGTTTAGTAAAAATAAAAATAGACATTTTAAAAAGATCATCCGAGGTGAAGTGTGCCTTCTCAGTATTTTCATTTTGTCCACTACAAACAAGCACAACTATAGTACATGTAGCTTGCTTCCTAACTTAGCTATTAAATTTGTTGCTTTAATATTTGTTGGTATGATGAATAAAAAAAGAGTAGACACATCAATGGGATCTGATACTGATCTATCAAAATTTTAACTTAATTGTTCATTTCTTGATGAACTTTAACTCAACCCCTAACATATTTAATTTCATCAAATTTCCAATCCAAGCTTCTTTATTGCTCCTACTAAAAAAAATTAAAATTAACTCTATATAAATGTTTTTAATTATGTTCTTCTTTTGATGGTTTTGACTTCTTTAAAAATGTTAAGTCACTGAAGCCAAATTATTTAAAATCCTTTCATAATTTGTTGACTGAATGTGATTAATACATTTTGAATATTTTTATTTTAGTGCTCAGAAATATTTAGATTATTTAAAATTGGGCTATCTAATATTGCCATATTCAATAAAAATAGAACTTAGTTCTGACAGAAGAGTGTCATCCTTCAAGTGATCTACAAAAAAAATTATTTGCATGGTTTCATATTAGTGTCAAAATCTTTTAGAAAGCCAGAGGTGGCCATTTAATTCCTTTAAGATGTGTTTATGCTCATATATACCTCGAAGGAACATGATGTAAATGGATATTACTTATATTTAAGAGAGTGCACAAGGTTATAAAAGTTGCTGAGCAACATGGGAGTTAGTGTTGACTAGGAATTATGAATTGTGTGGCAAGGCTAAGATAGCAGTGGAGTTTAAAGCTAAAAATTAATAATGTATGATTGTTATCTTCTCCAGCCTTGCTATGAATACTAAGGTTATAGTTAATATTTTCTAGTTAAGTTACTTCAAGGTTGAGTTTTGCCATATCCAACATTGACAATGAGTCAATAAAGTTCGCCATTGAAATATCAAGTTATTATAAATGTGATAGACTATGGTATGTAAACAAAGAAAGACATCAGTAAAGATTGGTTGATACTGATAGGGTTGAAGTTGAAGAGTGCAGGTAAATGAGTAAGAATTTAATGAGGTTAGTAACTAGAGTAGAATAGAAATAAAAGAGTGAGAATAGGATGCATAATTGTACTTAGATGGTAAGAGTTTTGAGTTTCAGATACCAGAGGAAGAACAGTTGCCAATAATGATAAAATTCAGATATGGTTGTGGAAAATAAAGGATTAGATCAAATCACTCAAGAGGCTAGGATATAGGAATATTTGTCTGCATGAGGTTTGGATTCACCCAGGTTGATATCAACTATTGGTCTAGTAAAGCAGATCTTATTTTTAGGTGATGAGCTTATTAAATGAGAAAATCTAACCAGAATATTAGTAAACAAAAAAACAAGAGAGATAGATGCCATGAATCTTAAGTGTAAATAATTGGAGCTATTGCAGCTTAAGGTGGATATGTTGTTTGTTTTGAAAGGGTTGTGCTGGCTTTGGTTGAGAGCAAATAAAGTGGCTATTGCAGCACTGTGAAGATACTGAGGAGCTTGTTGACTTCATTTGGGAAGCAATCACTGTCAAATAATCTTTAGTGAGTTAACTTCTAAAGTGTTGAGTCTAACAAAGAGGAGAGATGTTTTGTTCATGGGTATCTTAAAATGAAGTACACGCCTAAGCTCTATCTGTATGTCAGAAGTAATCTTTTCTTTTTGACTCCAGACTAGAACATTATCTTGTGTGTATTGTGAAATGAAGTCAAGAGCCAAAAGGCAGGATTAGTTGGTGCTCCCAAAATTTGGAGGCAGTAATAAAAGTATAGGTATACACTAGAACTTTCCTAATTTCAGTGGATTCAAACATGTAAATCTCTCTCTCTCTCTCTCTCTCTCTCTCTCTCTCTCTCTATATATATATATATATATATATATATTTATACAATTCGTCTTCTCTGCAGACTTTTGTATATCTATGTAGATACATTTTATAGATGTGTATATATAATTTTTTATGTATAGCCAGTTGTTTATGTTCATATCATTTTGGATTTATCTGAACTTTGGCATGCAGAATTTGTGAAACTTGTTATATAAATCTTTTAAATGGTTCATGCGTGAAGCACAGCATAACATGTACTAGGCAGAGGATTATTTTCAAATCCGATAATTACACCACTGATATTTTAGGCATAGATTACTTTTTTTTCTTCTAAATCATGGAATTCACTTTATGTTTCCCTATGTTTCCACAGCCACTCCACTTAATTCATTGGTATTAAATTTTTTTCAAACACATGAAGGCCTTACACGATCTGTCAAGGAAAAAGAAACTTGTCAATATTGATATATATATGAGTTACCTTTTATGTGAATTCTTTGATAGTAGAATTTCAATAGTAGTAGATGCAGTGGAATCAATAAGGGACAGAAAAAAGATTCCTTTAGCAAATATTACTAGGAAATGGTAAAAATGTATATCATAAAGCAGAATTTAAACTTGATGTTCTGAACTCCTGCTCTATGAGGTTATTTCATTATTGATATAATAAATCTTTGATTGAAGAGTTCAAAAAGCTTGGAAATAGCTCCAAAATCTATTTTCCAATGATAGTAAAACTAATGGCTAAAGTATGATATTATACTCTAAGGTGTATGTGTGAAATAGCAATAACTTAATATTCTTGAATTATCTTGAAGAATATTTGAGTCCCATTTAGAATAGTATCATAGGCAATAAATGGCAGGTTGGAATTTTGGAAATCTATTAGAATGTATATAAGGAAAGCATAATTTAAACAAACAAACAAAAAAAACTCCTCAAATCAACTATCTCTACATGTGGAGAATCTATCGGCTGCTGTGTCCTTCCACTGAAAATTAAAGAAGAATTAGAATTAAGAAAATTCTCAAAGCGGAATAAAAGGAACAATGAGAAAGCCTGTAAAAGTGATTAGCGATATACTTTAGTTCTAAAAATGGAAAACATTAAATATATCAGTTATTTGGCTATTTGGCTATTTATACTTTATAATCATTACTTAATATATTCAAATCCAAATGGAAATTCAGAGATTTTTTTGTTTAAATATATTTATCACTGATATAAAAGGAAATTACAAATAAATAAAAAGGAAAGCACAAAAATAAAAAGGGAATGAAAATAATTGAATATAATCCTTCAGAAAAATCAAAAGTAGAAATGTAGAGTATATTTTTGAAAAGAATTAGTATATAAGAAGATTAGAAACATCAACCAGTGATGAGATACATAATTTGGAAACTGAAAAAAGCTGAGAAAATGGTGGTTAAATTTAATTTTTTTATCAACTTAATCATGTATCTTTACATTTCATTTCAATATGTAATTAAAACTGGTCATGTAAATTTGCCATTTAGTAAGCTATTCACTAAAAAAATGTTCCTACAGCTCTCTAGGAAGAACAAGAAAAATGCTTAGAAAAGTTGAAAATTAGATTCAAGAACCATTTATTTCTTCCTAGGTAAGAGTGGCTGAAATTGAGAGAAAGAAAAATGGCCTCAGTTACTATTCTTTACTTATGGAATAGGATGCATTGCCACAACTTCCTTCTGAGGAAATTAAAATTACATGCTATGGTAGTATATTCATAACCAGAATATGTCTTAATTTTTTTGTCACATGTTACATTTTGATAAGTTAATTTGCCAAAGAAAATGTATTTTGTCAACCCAAAGAATATTAACTTATGTGTGTATAGGTATATGTGAGTGTGTGTTTATGCAGCAATCTCTTCCCACATGTGTTTAATTAATTAGGCATTTTTTTCTCCTTACTTTGTACTTTGCTTATGCTACTGGAGGCTCACAGGGAGTTAAAAGAAAACCCTAATTACCTGCCTAACATATTTTATAACACATGAGTGATGAATTAATACCAAAAGTTTATTTGAAGCAAATATTGTATTTGGAGGCAAAATGTTTGAAGGTTTTATTACAGTGGTCTAACAAATATTGAGTCTTTAATGGGAGAATTGCTCACTGGAGTAAATTAAAACTGGAAGTTGAAGCTGCAAATATTCACAGAGGGATTCAGTGTATAATTTTAAATTGCCAATAGCCTGGTTTAACATTTTAGCATTCAATCATCTTGGCAGAATCAGACTTCTTGACACAGGTGCACAGCAGGAGCCTTGTAAGAACCTTACTGAAGAGGACTGGTCAGGATTTTACAGTTTCATCTTCTGTTTGTTACCAACATGTCATTTCATATCTCAGTGAGCTTTGCTAATAATAATATAAATGAGATGTTTCAAAATACTTTGGCTTTTTTAATCACAGATTTTAATAAAACCATAAAAGTCATAATAATTTTATAGCCTCAAGGTAGAACAATTAAAAATGATATGCCTTATTAAGAAAGTAAGAAACTTCTTTGATGAAGTTAGAGGTTAAATTTGGAGGAGTTTAGATATTTAGTAAACTGTAACACTAACATTTAATCAAATTAGTTGGTAATTTTGAAGACTGGAGCTCAGGTTATGAAAGTTTCCTAGTCAGTGTGTTTTTCTATTTTATGTTATGTCATACTAGAGTAATTATTTGCATACTCAAGTAATTATTATCATTCTCATACAAATTCTATAGAGATAAGTATGTTGGCTCTAGAAGTAAACTGCTTGGTCTTGAATCCTACTAGTTTCAATTACTGTCACTACTGCCCACAGAACCATTGGTAAGTTAAATAACCTCTCCGTACTTCATATTTCTCATCCATAAAATGGGAATAAAAACACACTTTGAAGGGATTAAATAAATTACTCCACACAAGCCTGGAACAATAAGCACTAACTATTGTTGTTATTGTTTATTATTATTGTTACTTCATATTCAAGAAAATAAAAGGAAACTGTGGTTATAAAATGTTGGCTATCACAAACTGTTTTAAGTAGCTTTAGCCCGTTTTTAAGAGTCCCGATAATACATTTATTGATTGGCAGGATTTTCTTTTTTCAAAGGGAAGAAAATGAAACAAAGAAAAACAAAATTTAAAAAATAAAGAAACAAGCAAAATGGATATTACATTTAAACAGTGCAATTCAGTTTGCAATCAGTTCTGTGTTCTAATTAGCTATTTTCCAGACAGCACATTATAAGCAAACCTTCATTTTAAATGATAAAGCTCAAGAAGCATCCATGTCTAAATAAGCAATACATTTTTAAAAATGTATTTTCCATATAAATGGAGGCTTATAAATCTCTTCTCAGATTTCCATACCCAAGATGTAGAGCTGATGACATGTGTACTGCAAGAATCAACTGAAGTTAAAACAGCACTATATCTATAAAATTCTTTAAATTTTGCAAACCATCATTTCTCTCAGTCTTCCTTCTGTATATTTCCTAGTCAACTCTACTCTGCTTCCTTCTGATAAAGTTGAAAGTTATAGAGGTCAAGCTCAGTGATTTTGATATCACCTGTACTCTCAGAAACCACAGGATGCAATCTCAGAGGAGGTGATTCAAGCTCACATATTTTTTGAAGACAGAAAAGATGGAATTGCATTTAGTATGAGTTTTCTGTAGTTTGAGAACTACACAGTTGACTGAATTAAGCAAAAATATTCATCCTTCTGCACTAGTCTTGTATGGTATAATGTTTACAAGCTGTTTCTGTATTGGTTCTTTTTCATAGTTATTCAAATACTTGCCCCTATTTAAAATTTCTTCTCATTTAAAATTTTTGTATCACAGAATGTCACACTATATTTTCTACATTGGTAATTGGTTACATAACCTATAAACACACTTGGTTGACTAACCAAGTGTACTATTATCTGAATCCTCCAATACTGAATAATAAAAACTCACAAACCAAATTTTTCCTAGATATGGCTAATTCTACCATAAATAATGTTTCTTCTAGATATATAAGTCAACAAAATCACGCTCCTAATTGTGAAGGGAAAAATTTATACATATATGCATACGTACTCTGGCATTCTCTTTTACCTGAATGACCAATCAAAGAAGCAGATTTTTTTTTTTTTTATAATGTTCCAAAGTCCAGATAGTAATTGCAACCAATTTCTAACAGACTTTGTTGTTTTCATCACTACAAAGCAGAGACATTTGTTTCAGTGTGTCTAAAGCATTTTGCCTACTCAGTGCAATAGTCTTTATGGCTCATACAATATTGAGAGTTTCCACAAAGTTAAGTCAACCATTATTATGTAAAACTTTATGTGTTTTGTGTGTGTCTGTGTATGTCTGTTTGTGTGTGTGTGTGTGTGTGATGAGAAAGGACAGCTTTACTACACAAATGATTTTCGAAACTCAAATTTTACCTTTTAACACTGCCCTAATCTTGGTGATACCTTGTTTTCTTAGGGGTACTTTGAATGGCATTTTCCCAGAAAATACAAGGTCTCACACTGATTTTAAGAAAATTGATCCAATTTAGGAAAGCTATTATCCTTTATTAAACAAATTTTTTTTTATTACACTGTATTAATTAATTCTGATTGTGGAATACAGGTATAGAAATAAAGCAGAATTTCTGGTTTCATTTAAGATGCAGAAATCTGCAAGATAACATTGCTCCTATACTAACAATAAAAATAGCCGGTGTTCTACAAAATAAGTTTCCTTGAACCCATCAGAGAGCAGAGGACATACAGTAACTAAGCGACATAAATTCTATCCAGTGACAAAACAGAACGCATATTCAATTCTCTTTGCTAAAATACAGGAGAAAGAGGTTACCATAGAAGTGAATAAAATTACGCTGAGAAAAAAATTCATTGAATTCCTAGAGTGAGTATGGATTAGTGTGTCAGATTAGAATAACTTGGAGCCATAGACACAGAATAGTTCACTCCCAATAATAAGCTGTCTCCATGGATCTCTGCCAAGTGCTAATAAAAACACTGCAAGCAGGAAAAGAGACTGGAAAGAGCCCCTTTTAATGGTAAGAGCAGACATGTAAGAGGTGACCATCTGCTCCTCAAATAGTGACACAAAATACTGCTCACTTCCTTAAATCCTCCTCTCTTACAAAGTAAAAATCCCAAACTGCCTCAATAGGGGTATCATAACCTCTCACCACACACCAATCTGTTGGGGGAAGGTAGAAACCAAGCCATCTGTCTCTAAAGGAGGAATAGGAAACATCCCTCTCAACTCCCAAGAACCAGCAATGATCCACTGCTTCTGGAGAAGGAACCGAACAAATGCTCTCTGCCCACATAAGTGGGCAGGAAAATGTCTTGAACCCAGAGTCTGCATTCATAAAAGGCAAAGATCTACACTGGTGGAGGGCAGGAAACTAAACTGTTGCCTGTCCAAGGTCCACTACAGATACAAGGCAGATATTGGCTTCCATGGGTGGGAGGAGAGAGAGGAAGGTGGCAAATGTGCACTTCACAGTATCAGAGGCTTACAGGCCCTCTTGGAGGTGTAGGCATGTAGGGTCTGCAGAAATTTGAAGTAGAACAGGAGCACAAAGAATGTCCAGGGAAGAGAAGCCCATTGCTGGAGGAATCTGAGCTCTATGGTATACAGAGGATAACAACAACAAAGATAGGTCAACTACAGTATTAGTCTTCTATGCTGCATAACAAACAGCCACAAACACAGCACATGACACACATGTATTATCTCTTATTTTCTGTGGCTCAAGCCTCTGGAAATGACTTAGCTGGGTAATCTACAAAGCTGAAATTAAGGTGTCAACTTAGGCTGAGTACTCATCTGGAGGCTCAGCTGATGTTCTCCTAGAAAGTTAAGACTATATGAACTATATGAAAGTTAAGACTATATGAAAGTTAAGACTATATGAAAGCAAGACTATATGAACCTGTAGTCTCCCTGTTAGGTGTTTTCTTAAGAGAAAAAAAGAAACATGTCAACACTATGTTTCTGTATGTTAATGTTGACGGGAGATTTATTCAAGTAGCCAATGCCTAGAAAAACTTAACTATCCACAAAGAAATATTTAATATTTATACGATGAACTGTTACTCAACAATAAAAATAAATGAGTATAGATAAATGAAACATTATGAAGACTCTCAGAAAACATTCTGCAAGTTGAGTGTGGTGGCTCACGCATGCAATCCTAGTAATTCGGAAGGCTGAGGTAGGAGGATTGTTTGACACCATTAGTTCAAGACCAGCCTGGCTGACATAGCAATAACTCATCTCTACAAAAAAATTAAAAACTTAGCAAGGTGTGTTGTCACTCACCTGTAGTCCGAGCTACTTAAGAGGCTGAGGTAGGAAGAACACTTGAGCCCAGGAGTTCAAGGTTGCAGTGAGCTATGACTGTACCACAGCACTCCAGCCTGGGCAACAGAATGAGACCTTGTATTAGTCAGGATTCTCTAAAGAAACAGATCTAATAAGATATAGATATAAAGGGGAGTTTAGTAAATATTAATTCACATGATCACAAGGTCCCACAATAGGCTTTCTGCAAGTGGAGAAGCAAGGAGAGCCAGTTTGAGTTCCAAAACTGAAGGAAGGCATCCAATGTTCGAGGGCAGGAAGCATCCAGCATGGAGAAAGATGGAGGCTGGGAGGCTTTTTTTCTGCCTGCTTTGTATTCTAGCTGCTCTGGCAGCTGATTAGATGGTGCCCGCCCAGATTAAGGGTGGCTGTGCCTTTTCCAGCACACTGACTCTAATGTTAACCTCTTTTGGCAACACCCTCACAGACACACCAAGGATCAACACTTTGCATCCTCAATCCAATCAAGTTGACACTCAATATTAACCATCACAAGTCCATCCATTGTCAACTTGAAACTTGAACCCATACACATCTCTTGAGATCACAGATAATATTCAAATAAAGACAATAATAGGGTCATAATTACGGCTTACATAATATGACTACCCTTTGTACAACCGGAAATGCACTAATCCCCAACCCAAATGCTATCACATAAAGTTAACAGTATCTAAATGCTGACATAAAGTCAACAAATATTATGTCATCTGATAAAAGAAAAGTGAAATAAAGATACTTTCTTAGTATAAGTATATACATGCACAAACATGTTTTTAACAAAAGGAGGAAATACTCATGACAATTACATTTCTCATTTCTGCAACTGGGCATGTGGTCGCAGCTGGTATTGATGACTACATTCTTCTACTACCCATTCTGTATTCCCTTTGCTTTCAGCAAGCACCTCAGAAAGTTTTGTGTGTGTGTGTGTGTGTGTGTGTGTGTGTGTGTGTGTTTTGTTTGTTTTTTGTTGTTGTTTTTTTCTTTGTGGAGTGACCCAAATTACTCATTCCTGAAGTCTGGAACATTTGCAGTCCTGCCTAAATTTGGCTGTAGTAGTTTCTACTGACCTTAATCACAGAGCATGGTAATACTAACAGACGCCCTAATGGATCTCCTGTATTCCATGCATACTCTTCCTTACCTCCATTGTGGAGTAGTAGACTGATTTCATCTTGATAGTCTGGGTCAATCACTACAGCCAACACTGTAACTTCCTTCTTAGCCTGTTGACTTAAAGGTAGAAGGAGCCCAAAGTGTTCAGCTGGCGATCTTAACTTCCTTTAATGGAATCATTGTTGTGTCTCCTGGTGGCAGCATTCCTCCCTCTGGAACTAAGACCTCCAGGCCAGCAGAATGTAATGTGGAAACAGGGGTGACTGAGGAAAGAGCCTGAGTGGTGTCCACAGAATGGGTCATCCTATCTGCTTGATTATTAAAATCTTCCTCTGCTGAGGTCACCTGTTGGTGAACACTCACATGGGATACAAATATCTTCACAGTTTTTGATCACTCAGAGGGGTCCATCCACATACCTCTTCCCCAAATTTCTTTGTCACCAATTTTCCAACCATGCTTCTTCCAAGTCCCCGACCATCCAGTGAAACCATTGGCTACAGCCCATGAATCAGTATATAATCACACATCTGGCCATTTCTCCTTCCATGCAAAGTGCACAATCAGGTGCACTGCTTGAAGTTCTGCCCACTGGGAAGATTCCCCCTCACTGATGTCCTTCAGGGATGTCCTGGAAAGGGGCTGTAGTGCTGCAGCTGTCCACTTTCAGGTAGGGCCTGCATATCGTGCAGAACCATCTGTGAACCAGGCCCTAGTTTTCTCTTTCTCTGTCAACTGATCATAGGGAACTCCCCATGAGGCCATCGGTGCAGGTTGGGGGAGAGAAGGTAGGGTGGTCGGAGTGGAGACCACGGGAATTTGAGCCACTTCCTCATGTAACTTACTTGTGCCTTCAGGACCTCCTTTAGCCTGATCACGTATATACCACTTCCATTTAAAGATGGAATGCTGATGAGCATGACCCACTTTATGGCTAAATGGGTCAGAAAGCACCCAGTTTGTAATAAGCAGTTCAGGTCGCATGGTGACTTGATTACTCATAGTCAAACGTTCAGTTTCCATCAAAGCCCAGTAACATGCCAAGAGCTGTCTCTCAAAAGGAGAGTAATTATCTGCAGAAGATGGCAGGGCCTTGCTTCAAAATCCTAGAGGCCTCTGCTTGATTTTCCTATGGGAGCTTGCCAAAGGCTTCAAACAGCATCCCTATCTGCCACTGACACCTCAAGCACCATGGGATCTGCTGGGTCATATGGCCCAAGTGGTAGAGCAGCTTGCACAACAGACTGGATCTGTTAGAGAGCCTTCTCCTGTTCTGGATCCCACTCAAAAATGGCAGCCTTTCGGGTCAATCAATAAATGGGCTGGAGTAACACACACAGATGAGGAATGTGTTGCCTCCAAAATCCAAATAGGACTATTAGGCATTGAGCTTCTTTCTTGGTTGTAGGAGGGGCCAAATTCAGCAACTTACCTTTCACCTTAGAAGGAATATCTTGACAGTACCCACACCACTGGACTCTTAGAAATTTTACTGAGGTAGAATCCCTGGATTTTAGTCAGATTATTTCCCATTCTCAGGCTTGCAAATATCTCACCAATAAGTCCAGTGTATTTGCTACTTCTTGCTTACTGGATCCAATCAGCATAATGTCATCAATATAATGGACCAGTGTGATATCTTTCGGAAGTGATAAGTGATCAAGATCTCTCTGAATAAGATTATGACACAAAGCCAGAGAGCTGATATATCCCTGAGGTAGGACAGTAAAGGTATATTGCTGCCTTTGCCAGCTGAAGGTAAATTGCTTCTGGTGTGCCTAATGGACAGGAATGGAGAAAAAGACATTTGCCAAGTCAATGGCTGCATACTAGGTACCAGGAGATGTGTCAATTTGCTCAAGCAATGAAACTACATCTGGTAAAGTAGCTGCAATTGCAAGCACCACTTGGTTAAGCTTATGATAATCCACTGTTGTTCTCCAAGATCCATTTCTCTCCTGTCCAGGCCAAATGGGAGAGTTGAATGGGGATGTGATGGGAATCCTCACCCCAGGTCTTTCAAGTCCTTGATGGTGGCTTTAATCTCTGCAATCCTTCCAGGGATGTGATATTGTTTTTGATTTACTATTTTTCTAGGTACAGACAGCTCTAATGCCTTCCATTTGGCCTTGCCCACCATAGTAGCCCCATTCTACCAGTCAGGGAGCCAATGTAGGGGCTCTGTCAGCCTCTAAGTTTGCCTGTGCTAATTGTGGGTTCTGGCACTGCGGAAATAACCAAGAGATGAGTCTTGGGACCTACTGTACCCAGTGTAAGTCAGACCTGAGCTAAAACGTTATTAATTACCTGACCTCCAACATCCCCTACTTTAACTGGAGGACCACAATTACATTTTGGGTCTCCTGGAATCAACTTCAGCTCAGAGCCAGTGTTCAGTAGTCCCTGAAATGTCTGATGATTTCTCTTTGCCCAGTGCAGTTACCCTGGCAAAAGGCCGGAGGTCTCCTTGGGGAAGGATGGGAGAAAGATTCACTGCATAAATTGTCAGTAATGTAGTCAGTTCCTTCTTCAAGTGAACCTGGCCTCCCCTTCATGCAAGGGGATTTTATTAAGTATTAACTCATGGTAATGTAGTGAGTTCCTTCCTCAAGGGAGTCTGGCCTTCCCTTCATTCAAGGGGATTTTATTAAGTATTAACTCACATGATCACAAGGTCCCCAGTAGGCTGTCTGCAAGCTCAGGAACAAGGAGAGCCAGTTTGTGTCCCAAAACTGAAGAACTTGGGGTCCAGTGTTCAAGGGCAGGTAGCATCCAGCATGGAGAAAGATGTAGGCTGAGAGTCTAGTCCAGTCTAGTCTTTTCATATTTATCTGCCTGCTTTATATCCTAGCCATGCTGGCAGCTGATTAGGTTGTGCCCACCAGATTAAGGGTGGGTCTGCCTTCCCACTGACTCAAATGCTAATCTCCTTTGGCAACATGCTCACAGACATATTCAGGATCAACATTTTGCATCCTCAATCCAATAAAGTTGACACTCAGTATTAACTATCACAGACCCTGTCTCTAAAATACTACTACTACTACTACTACTACTACTACTACTACTACTACTACTACTACTAAATTATATGAATTAAAAGAAGCCAGATGCAAAAGGCTATATCCTGTGATTTGTAATGTGTAGAATTATTCTGAAAAAGTAAATAATAGGGTCAATCAATTAGTATTGACAGTAGTGTTTGGGAAGACAGTAACCACAGAAAGGAAACTTGGAATGATGGAAACCATATCTCCATACACATGTCTGTAGTCCCACAAATACCAACACTATTCAAAACTGTGGATCAACACCTGAAAAGAATGAACTATAGTCTTCTAAATTTATACTTTAACTTGCATTAAACAAAACGAAAGAAAACAAGTTGAAAAATTATGACATTTTCTGCATTTCTAATGTCATCTTTTTCTACCATTTCTGAAATTAATACGTGTGTCATTACTGTGTTGTTAATAGTTCCTGTATATTGGTTGTCATTACTGTGTTGTTAATAGTTCCCATATATTGGTTATCTACTGTGATACAACAAATTATCACAAATTTAGGAACTTAAAACAACATACATTAGTTATTGCACATTTTCTGTGGTTCACTTTCTGTCTGAGCACAGCTCAACTGGGTCCTCTGCTTCAGGGTCTCTCATAAGAACAGAATTAAGGAATCAGAGCTTAAGACCCTACTGTAGCAGGATCCGCTTCCAAGTTTGTGTTGTTATTGGCAGGATTGAATTCCTGGATGACTGTTAGTCTGGGCCCCTCAGCTTTTTGCTGGCTGTTGGCTGGAGGCAGCCCTCAGTTCCTTGCCATGTGGTCTTCCCACTATGGTGGCTTTCCTTATGCAAAGTAAAGATAGACATAATATCCTATCACTTTTGCAGTGTTGCATTGGCTAGAAAGATGTCACAAGTCCTAAGTCCCACACACACTTAAGGGTTGAGGATTACATAAATGTACAAGGGCTAGGAGGTGGACACTCATGGGGCTATGTTAGAAGTGACCTGCCATACAACATTAATATCAGTGCAAGAAATATATTTCTATTTATAGTATTTAGACACTTAGTGGCTAAACTACTTGATGATAATTGGCATATTAGATAAAAATTAAACTTTATATATTACATATTTTGTTTCACATTTTAATTTCTCAGAAATGAATTCTAGGAAATCAGTTGTTCACCTCTGCATTTTATTATAGTCATTGTAATATTGATTTTCTTTAAACAAATGTATTCTTTTCTATGGTTCTGCTTCTGGGTTGTTAACATAGTTCAGTTCTGACTGGATATACTATATGTTTAACTGGTCTTAATTTCCCCCCATTGTTATGTGCTATGTTATCCAAAATATTTTAGGTCTTAGAAAGCTTTGTCTTTGAAGTCAATTATAGGTTATTTGTGTGTTTGCTTGCAGTTGGAATTTAACATATGGTTTTAATTATTATTTGGTTAAAGAAATTATCAAGAATTTCACTAGCTAATTTTATTAGTTAGTTTCAATATGTGTGACTATACAACACTAATTCAAATGTGGCCAAAATATTTTATGATAAACACTGAAAGGACTCTAACCAAAATTGTGTATTATTAGTTATGTTTTTTATTTTGATTTACACTTTCTAGAAGATACATATAAAATATTCCAATTCTATATCTATCTATTTCAGAGAACATGCTTTAATTTCTATATTGAATTTTGTTTTATATTCAATTTTTAAATTTAACACTTTAATGTTTTAACATTGATCTTTTTATATTCAATGTTTAGTTTTATATTATTTACTATTTATCTCATTCATATGTATTTTTACTTGTAGGAATTTAATGATCTCTGATCAGTAGTTCTTAATATAGAATTTATTCTATAAGAAACATCAGATTATAAGACTATTTTTCTCCAATTAAAAAAAACGTTTGATGTCTTACAGCATTTTTAGTAGGTTTTAGGCTTTAACAAAAAAGGAAAAATAAAAAAACCTACTCCACTATTAAACATTGTATCTTGTAAAATTGTGATTCTATCATTTTAAATGTGTTGGTTTAACCACATAGTCTATTTTTGGAAAGCTAAAAAAATTTTATCCATTGTATTATTTTGAAAACAAGGTTTTATTATAATATGAATTATCAATTTACTCCATATCAACCTCTTTGTCAGCACAAAAGGAAGATAGAGATTCTAGCACTGAAAAGGACATAGCACTCTGTCTGATGCACACTGACTCATTATTTGACCCTTTGGATTCTAATTTATTCTTTTTAACTGATACAATTCAAATGGTATAATAGCATGTTTTTTACATTTGGGAAGGTATTTCAGGATAACACCGAATAACACTGTTAGCTTCCTTTAATATAGATATTTTGTTCATTTTATATTTTTATTCATTTCATTTAAATATGTTTACTAATTTTGTTAATTATTCAATAAATAAATTTTTATTTTCTTTTTTTGAGACAGTCCTGGTCTGTTGCCAAGGCTGGAATGCGGTAGCACAATCACAGTTTACTGCAGCCTTGAACTCCTGGGCTCAAGTGATCCTCCAAGTAGGCTATAGGGCACATCACCACAACTAGTGTGATGGTTAATATTGAGTGTAAACCTGATTGAATTGAAGGATGCAAAGTATTGTTTCTGAATGTGTCTGTAAGAATGTTGCCAGAGGACATTAATATTGGAGTCAGAGGACTGGGAAAGGCAGACCCACCTTCAATCTGGATGGGCACCAGATTGCCAGTGTGGCTAGGATAAAAGCAGGTAGATGAATATAGACTGGCTTAATCTTCCAGCCTACAACTTTCTCCTGTGCTGGATGCTTACTGCCCTCGATCATCGGACTCCAATTTCTTCAACTTTGGGACTCTTGGACCTTTGACCACAGACTGAAAGTTGAACTGTCGGCTTCCCTACTTTTGAGGTTTGGGGACTTGAACCAGCTTCCTTGCTCCTCAGCTTGTAGACAACCTATTGTGGGACCTCATCTTGTGATTGTGTGAGTCAATACTCCTTAATAAACTCCCCTTTATATATACATCTATACTAATTCTGTCCCTCTAGAGAACCCCAATGATACACCTAGCTAGTGTTTTATTTTTTGTATTTTGGAGGAACAGGGCCTTGCTACGTTGCCTAGGCTGATCTCAAAGTCCTGGCCTCAAGCAATTCTCCTACCTTGGCCTCCCAGAGGGCTGGAATCACGGGAATGAGCCACTGTGCCCAGTCTCAATTAAATGACTGTTTACTGGATGTGTACTACGTGCCAGTATTATAACCTCTGAGAATATAATAGTGAATTCAACAAAAACTTGTTCAAATGGAGTTTATTTTTAGTGATTAGGACATATACACAGTAACAAAGTAAATTTATCTTATAAATGATAATACACTTTAAAGATAAAATAGAGAAAGTACACACAGGAAGTAGAGATTTGAAGGGGAGGGTAAGTAAAAGTACTTTCAATTTTCCTCAAAATTTTTTTTAATATTGTTACAGATTTTTAGAATCTCCTAGGAAGTCTAGAGATGATTGGATACAAGCTCTTCATTTTACAGATAAGGGTATTGCCACCCAAGCTAGGGGGCAAGTGAATCAGCCAAGGTCTTATTAGGTAACATATTCATAAATATGATCTAGAAACCAGTTCATGTGTTTCCAAATGACACTGTCCATTTTACATTGCTAACTGTTTCCATGCCAACTTCGCTCCCAAGAGTTATACTTGAGGCAAAGTTCAGGACCTTCTTCCTCTCCTCTGAACCCCACTTCCATATCAGGATGAGTATTGCCCACACTTTTGTGTATTTTTAATACATTTTATATAGTATTATATGAACATATTCATATAGTATTATATGGACATAAATACTATATAAACAAATTCATATAGTATTTCATATAGTTATTTTCATTCTATTCAATTCTTTCTTGCTATTTATTCACGTGAATTGTTGTCATGATTATAGAACACTGGAGAGTAAAACCTATACATTAATGTATATGTATGTATGTCTCCCACATCAAGTAACTTAGTGTGGTAGATATAGTTGACACTTAAAAGACATTTGCTGCATTTGATGAAGCACCTTCTCAGCTAAGACTATTGCAAGATATGCCCCAAATAGGAAATAATTTACACATATATGTTGACTGTGGATCTCCTTCAGTGCTTTCAATTGGGTCCCAGAAAGCACATATTTACAAACCTGGGAAGATTTTAGGGAAAGATGAGAAGGTTGAAATTGGCTCATTTCTTCAGGTTCTTAAAATATCAAAATCAACCTGAGTTTGGAAATGAGGCTTGAGATCTCCATTGGCTTCAAGGGCATACACATTGGAGCTATAAGGCTGTCATGTGGGCTCAAATTTACCCTGCTTGTTACATTTCAGTACAAATTGGGGCTCCTAGCCATCAGGAAAAACATTTTTAAAAAATCTTTAGGGTTATTTAAGAATGTGATTAGTCAATTCGAAGTTTTTATTGTGTACTCAGTAACCATCTGCAGTCAATAAAAAGCTACCAGTTGGCCTAAATATGTAGAAGCACACCGGTCACTTATGTTTTGCAGTTGATTTGGTCCTTCACCAGTGTGCACCTGTTTATCCATGTCCAAACACTGTTGTGTAGGCTGAGAGAAGCAATAAGTGCAACACTGCCAGTGAGATATCTATTACACCTGCAAGTAAGCATATTCAGATTTATATCTACACGTGCTTTAGTACGATGTCTCTACTAGTCAATGAAGGCATGCCAATAAGTTTACATCCACAAGTCCAACTTTCTTAAAAAAAATGGAAAAGTAGAAAAACACAGATGAATATAGCCTCATGTGCCTTTATTTCATGGAAACATAAGTTTAAATCAGGATTGCAGAACAACTTCATAAATCGTTTCAGGAATTACAGTGATTCAATAGAAATGAAATCACAGCTGGCATTGATGTAAGACTGCTGTGAAGAATCACTTTGCTTAAAGGTGCTGCTATCAGTTGGTCAAGGGTTGCTTAAGAGCAGGAGAAAGGACTAGGGAATAAAGGTAATGAATAGTGGAAATGAATAAAATAGAGACAAAACTATTGGTAGAGTATACAAAATATAAAATCCATTAAAGTAATGACAGTCCAATTTGCTAAAATTTCTCAGGGTATCTTGTAAAATAACTCTGCATGATTTCTCTTATTTTCAGATATGATGCTCTATATAAATGGGTTCAAGTTTTGTTGCTGGTATGGTAAAGTGAAGAGAAGCTTCCAATTGCCATCAGAAAACCTAAAGTCAGTAACTAGGAGTTGCCACTACTGTGTGAATTTGAGCAATATCTGACTTCACCTCAGTGATCAGTAGTTTCTTGTTTCTTAGTTATTAAAAAATTATATGAAAATGTAGAATCACGGAATAATAATAACTCAAATATCTTTCCTTTATAAAGGAAAAGATTCTTCCAGGAGGTAAAGCAATTTGATGTACCTGAATAATGAGAACTGAGACTAAAGTTTACATTTCCTGATTTGGTTTGATTTTTTTTTTTTTTTTTTTTAAAGCTTTGCTCTTCAAAGTACTGTCCCTGGAGGAACAATGTCAGCATCACTGCGGAGCTTGTTAGTCATGTAGAAAAGCTGTGACCTTAGACGACTGAATCAGAATCTGCATTTTAAACAGACCCCCAGGTAATTCCTCTGCACATTAGTGTTGGAGAAGCAACTGGAACAAATGAGCAGATAAATGTAAAACAAACCCTGCTGAATAAATGCACACTATAATTCTAGGATAGAACTTTATTTAAGTATGCCTATAAAATGCTTTTAATTCAAAATATGAAACTAAGTAAAAATGCCCTTGTAATAATTTCACTAAGAATAATCCTTACATTTGTCAAACCCACATAGTCTAGTGAATTCAAAGATCTACCAAAAAGCTAAACTAATAATTACTATTTAAAATAAATATGCATCTGGTAAAATGCAGTATATAATCTACAAAATAAGAGTTCATCCATAAATACCAGCGGAATTTACAGAATTTACAGTTTCTCTCCCTCTCTCAAGAACTGTTTAGGTTTAGATAAAAGCAATGTTAAAATCTAACAGGAATGGGCAAATTATGTAAGAGGGCAGCAGTGGAAATAGATTTCCATATATTTATTCTGATATGTTCACAGCCCTCAAAGTAGTAAGAAGAGTCATATAAACCTTATTTTTTTTCCTGTTTGGTGAAAAAACGTAAATATGATACTTGTATCTTTGAAATATGCATCCTTGGTGCCAAAGGTGCTGCCTAGGCTAGATAAACTAAGTGCTGAATAAACACTGTTTGCAAGAAACCAGGGATATGGGTGGGAGACAAGACTAAAACTTATTTTTATTTTTTTCTGTTCACCAAATAGAAGGAAGAACGAAATTGGATCGGATTGTTGTTACCACCAGAGGAAAATTTGATAATCTCAAGAAAATTGAATTTTAAGATCTAATATTTAAGTCTGATTGAGAGGAAGAGACATTCATTTGAGAAATACCACATTAGTGTGATTAAAACTTTGTTTGCACTTTAAATATTGCACAGAATAAAGCCAAATGCTTCATAATCTGTGTTGTCAAAGTCAGAAATGAAAAGAAAGCAACAAGTAACCTTAATGTAAAATAAGTTGATACAAATTGAGCTCAATTTTATAGTCTAAGCAACCAATGCAAATGTACAAAAATACTATAAATCAAATATTTTCAATAATTTTGATTCTGGGATGTTGGAGATAGGATAATGTCTGCCCCAAGATGTCTACTCCCAAATCCCTGGAACCTGTAAATATGGTACATAACAGGGAAAAAGAGACTGCTGATGTAATTAAGGTTATAGATGGTAAAATAGTGAGATTATTCTGGATTTTAGAGTTTGGTCCAACCCGATCACATGAGTCCCTAAAAGCAGAGAACTTTCTCCAGAGGGAGCCTGAAGAGATGATGCAGAAGGTGAAATCTGAGAAACTTCCAGTGAGAAGATTCGATGCAGTATTACTATCTCTGAGATGCAGGGAGTCACATGTAAGGATCAGAGGCAAGTCCCTAGGAGGTAAGGGTAGCCTCTGGATGATGGCCAGTAGGGAAACAAGAACTTCAGTCCAATAGTCACAAGGAACTAATTCTGCCAATCTGAATGGGCTCCGCAATATACGCTTCCCTAGATTTCCAATAAAAAATGCAGTTTTGTCCACACCTTGATTTCGGTCTTTTGAATCTGGAGCAGAATAACAAGCTGAGGCATGCTGTATCAACATGTTATTGCTTTTTTTTTTTTTTCAGCTTATTTGATAATTTGTTATGGCAGGAATGAAAAGTTAATACATATATCAGTCTCATACATTACTAAATATTAAAAGATCCCTTACTGATTTTAATGCACAGCTAGGTTTGAGAAAGCCTTTGCCACCCAATGCATATGCAATGACAAAGAAAAAAAAACATATTAGAAAGACAAAGTAAAATAATTAATCATTAGCAGGCATATGCTGTGTATCATCTGATTTTTCCCAAGAATTAGTAATTTGCTGAAAAGCTATTAATATAAGAATTCTGAGAGATCCCCAGTTTCAAAACCAAAATTCAAAGTTTAACTTTTTAAAGCTAGGAACTTAACCACATAGAACTATAAGAAAATAAAAGCTTCATCACCAGTAGCTAAAATTACAAGTGAAATATGAAGAGTAATGGGAAATGTTCTCATTCTAAACCTATGTGAATATTATTCTAAAATCTTTAAGTGGAATCCCAACGTAATTTTGAAGTTATCCTAAAGGGGACCATAAATAAATTCAACCAAGGAAACTAGAACTCAGAAATAAAGAATGGCCAGATGTCAACATTTAGAGAGAAAAAGGCTACAGTAAGCAGAGTCAAATAATTTTTTGCAACCCATTCTTTGTTCATCCGCCTCAAAAATCTAATGAGGATTCAGAAAAAAATAAAGAAAATAATTTTCTTTCTAAATCACTGTGTAAAAAGTTTTCAATTTTTTTTTTTTAATCCTAAAAATTTCAGGATGTTATTTGGAATTGGATTTTCCAAACATTATCCTTCAAAACTGTTGGCCATCATGAATCTCAGAGTCAGTCAGTCAGGTTGTTAAACGCACACATGCAAGCACAAAAACAAATGTTCATAATCTCCAAGCATTTATAACTGCACTCCCAAAGAAACTATAGTGTTTCTTAAATTTCTAACGCTATTGCTAATATGTAAACAAACCTCACCAATATTGTTTTTCCACAGTATTAAATATACCACATTAGACGAAGTTTCTAAATTCCGTAATTGCTCAAATCTACCAAGAGTAAGCTCACTGAACCAAATTAATACAAGCTAACACAGATTGTATCTAAAGCAATAGGTTTACACTTGGTCTGTCATTTCCTCCAGTATCTGAAATTACTGGAAATAATATTATCTAATAATTTATCACTATCTCTTGTTCCTTTTTGACTCATAGAAGGTTCAGAAGCTTAGTCTAGCTGAGGATTGTTATGAAGAACATAAGAAAAAGATCATAAAATCTTCTGTTTATAGTCTTATTTGCAAGGTTATCCTGTTTGAATCTTCCAGACTCTCTTAAAACAATAAAACTTTTAAGTCTTAAGAATAAATATAATTAATCTTACAACAAATAGGGATATTTCAGTAGCAAAATATATTTAATTTGTCAATTTCTACCTAAACCATGAAAATTAATTCAAAGGCAGTTGCCTTAACAATAATAATGGAGTCAGCAGGTAAACATGACTTAATTTTTCATAGATAATATTTGTTAGAAGTTATGGCAGTGGCTCTCAAACAGAATTACAGTGACTGTGTATTAAAATTCCCATTACCAGGCCCTAGTATCACAAGCTGAGTAAGTTATCATTGTTAAGAATAATTAATCTTACCCTGTTCAATGACTGTAACATTTAAGTTAATGCAAGATGAGTACGTTTTAGAAATCTGCTGTACAATATTGTGCTTGTAGTTTACATTACTGTAACTGTATAACTAAAGCTTTAAGATAATGGATCTCATGTTATCTATTCTCAACACAACAAAAAAGTATACTTGTTTTTGAGAGAATGGTTTCACATGAAAAATTACAACAGCAAATAAATTTTTGAATCCATAAAAACTAACCATGTTATACTACATTCTGTGGTCCTACATGTAGAAACATATTCTCTTCATCATTTCTCTTTTTGTAATTTCATAAGAATGAAATACTTTTCAAGATGCAAAATAGATGTGGCAAGCAAATGTTATAATCTTTAGTTTGTACTGAAATATATTTACTCAGGACATGGACATTTCCCAGTCTCTTCATCCTATTACCATCACAAAAGGAAGATTAAGAGATCAAGAAAGGATACATTTTGAATATATGTGTATGCTATATATCTTCATATTTATAAACTTAATGCTAGTGATAATGATTTCTATCATATATTAAAATTACAGTAATTGTATCAAGCATTTATACAGGGCTCTATGCTTTTTAAAGCACATTAGGGGCTTTTTTTATTGTGTTCATTTGAATTTTATTACTTCTAATACTTTAATTTCTCTGAAGCCACCTCAAATTGATAATTCATTACTTTGTTCTCTTGATGCTGCTTCAATTCAACACTTTTTTTTTTTTCCCCTGGGCTAGTACCCCTTGTGAAATAAAGGAAAACTGATAATACACTAAACTAAGCAATGAGTGCAACATAACAAGACTTTACTATGGTCTATCTTAAAATTCTGCTTCTTCCTTTTAACTTTCAACCTTTGCCATAAAATTTTATTCATGTTGTTTATTAGGCATAATAAAATGAGAAAAAAATCAAAAACAATTAGAAAGCAGTTGCCCTCTGTTGCACTTTCTTATATACCTCTTTCAAATGGTTATTCATTCTTTTTGAATCCCCCAGTAGTTATGTTTGTTTTCAGCTCACTGTCCTCCATACCACAGATATTAACTATTTTCTACCTGGTAGATATTTTGCTATATAATACAAAGTTAACCTTCATGGAACTTGATGTTGATATGACATCAAGGAAAGAGGAAGACGAGGATTATCATGATGAAACAATAAGGATGACAATTGGTAATATTTTGGGGCTGCTTGTTTTATAATGTAAACTTAGATGACTGATAAAAGGATAGGTACATATATACATAGGCAGGGATGTTACTTTTGCTTTCATATGCAATTCTCATGGCAACCTATAAAATAAACCCTATTATCTTCATTTGGAAGATAAGAAAATAAATTAGAGACACTTATTAAGTAAAATTTTTGTCTAATTTTATCTTTGAGCTACATTGTCTTGTATAAATACTAACTTTCTTGGACTCTCAAGTACATGCTTTTTTATTGAGTACCTCCTATATGTTCAGCACTATGTGAAAGTCCCTACAAACTTTATCTCAAACGACCCTCAAAAATATTTCAAAGATTGTGGGTTTTTTTTTTCTGTTTAATAGTTAACAGACTCAGAGATATTGAAGTCCTTATCAGGAACAGTAGTATTTTATTTAATCCTAACTCAAAAATCTATGCTCTATTTACTACTATTATGGCAAAAATCGCAATTACTTTTGCTCCAACCTAATATGGTGCTTCCCAGTGGTGTACACCACTTCAAATTAAATAAAAAGCATTTAATGGGAGTTAGTTTTGTCAAAATATTGACCAAGTCTATTATGTATAAAATACTTAGAGTATTTTTATCTTTTAAATAAGTAATTTTTACATTTTTAATTTGAAGCAATTAAATATGATGTGAACAAATAACATTTGAATTATGATGAAAGATTGTTCCAGATACTCTAACATGCACTCCAGGACATTTTAAGCAAACACTTTTAGACCATACGCTGTTAAAAGTGATGGATACTGCAGAAAAAAATGATGATTCTGTGTTCTTTAAATGTAATTTCCTTTCACATAATGTTTGATGACCAAAGATTATTTCAATCTTGAAATGATTAGAAAGATCTCTGTTTTCCTAGAGTATTAAAATGCTGTAATAATTGTCAAAAACGATGATTAGGAAAGACACGATTCTGTACATTCTGCTCAGACCCAAGTGTGGCAGCCATGAAAATGTGCTGCAGGATCAGCTGCTGCACAGAGCACAGCTGACTGACAGTCCCAGCTGCCTTTTATGAGAGTTCATCACCACCTTTGGGCTGAGGCCATATTGCCCCTTGCTAATTACCATGCAAGGTATGGATATAAGTATTCCTTTAACAGGCACCTTCATCTTGATGGCTCTCTATCAGGCTGGAGCAATTGCCCAGATTGCTCTGAAGTCTGACTCTTTAGAATTGCCCAGAAGTCTGACTTTGCCTATGTAATCCACTTCCCTCTGCCATTCTTTCATAAATGTGGTGCCTGCACAGAAGTCTATGGGTTCTCCTTACCTACTTCTTTCATCCCAGCCCTTTATTCTTCACCACCATAAAGTTCTTTCTTTATTCTCCTATTGTAACTTGTGTCTTCATTTTGAGCATCTGAACTAGTACACCAGCTTAATAAATCTATACTTGAAAGATAACTAAAACTGAATTGAAAGTGTACCATTGAAGTCTGGTTTGAACATCACTTCTAGTGCCATTTGTTGAATACAGGCACTTGGAAGAAACTTGAAGATGGAATCTGTTAAACTGATGAATAGTGTTCACCTCCAACCTTGTGAAAAGTATGTGATTCTTACAGGTCAGTCCTCTTTAAGGAAAACATGTCAGACTTCCTAAGTTCATAGCTTGTCAGGTTATGGGTGGCAGTGAGGATTACGAAGAGAGAGAGAGGACTGAGGACACCCTTCAGATGATTTACTGTCCTGTTCACTGGAAAGAGATACAGCTTAAAACTGATGCCACATACACAGTTTTTGAATTAAACTCCCTTTGCTCAGAAAAAGAAAAGTATAAAGTAGGCTATGGTTCAAGAATCAGAGTGAAAAAATAACTTTTTTAATGTGCTTCAAAATCAAGAAGGCTAAAGGCAAACACTTTGGACATTATTCATAACCAAATTATTTGTGTATTCATTCATTTATTCATTGAACAATAATTAAACTCCTAGTTGTGGGAGGCACTCTGCTAGAGATTTTAAATACATATCTATATAAAACACAACTCTCGCCCTAAATAACCACAGTCTTGTTAAAGTGTCGGGCAACTAAAAAAAAACCAAAAACATTTTAAATAGTGTGAAAATATTTGTAGTAAGAGAGTGAGAATATGAATTCAGTATACAAGAAGGACACTTAATTCCCTTTGCAGGTATAAGGAAGGGTAAACACTAATGTTTATGATGAGCCCTGAAGAATAAACAGAGTTAGTCAAGAAAACAGGGTGTTGGGGGCACGTCGGTGATCACATTGCTGTGACAGAGAGCATTGGTACAAGTCCCTCAGAAACCTCAGAATCCCCAAACAGGTACTGGGTCAATTGAGATGAGAATTTGTAACAAGATAGGATAACAAACATTGGAAAAGACCTCCTATACTCTTCTAATACAGAATGTCATTCTTTGGTCAGGTCGGAACTATTAATAAGTTTTAAATAGGCGTATTGAGGGCAAGCTCACAGGGTAAAAGTAGCAAACTCTCACAAGTAAGCAATGATAAAGGATGAGTGTCTGAACCAAAATGACAGGAACAGAGAAAGGTCAATGACTAGCAGTAATATATGTTAGGGGAAATTGATGAGACTTACTGACTGTTAGGCTATGGGAAGTAAGAAAAGAAAAAGAAAACTCTAAGATGACTCCCAATTTTCTAGCTTAAACAAAGTGATAAATAGTGAAGCCATTAAATGAGATAAAAAATCAGAAAAAAAGTAGAATTTAAAAGGAAGAAAATACACTTTCGAAGATACTGAGTTTACCAAATGTGTAGATATGCAGGAAATTGTGTATATATTACCATTATTCAAAATGTTAGAGAAATAGTTTTATCCAATGATATAGGCTCTATCATCAACTTGTAGGTGCCCAGAATTTAAGGTGTGAATACTATCACACAGGGAACTTAAGTAAGGTAACAAAACAAAAGAGTCTTGGAGAAAAGTCTGTAGAATATTAATATTCCAGAGTTCAGTTGTGGAATAATAATATTTGTAATGTATAGTTCACCCTTGAACAATGTGAGTTTGAACTATGTGGGTACAACTACATGTGGATTATTTTCTCAATAAGTATATTGAAAAATTTAGGAGAAATCTGTGGCTATGTGAAAATTTAAAGACAAATCATGTAGCCCAGAAATATTTTAAAATTAAGACAAAGTTTTATATGCCATGAATGCATAAAATAGATGTAGATATTAGTCAATTTTATCATTCACTACCATGAAATAGACACATATTCATGATAAAAAGTTAAAATTTATCAAAACTAAGCACACAAACACCTACGGACCATATATGGTGCTATTTAGAGTTGAGAGAAATATAAATGAATGTAAAGGTACAGTATTAAATTATAACTCCATAAAATTAACTCTAGTACCTACTATACTACTGTAACAATTTTGTAGCCACCTCTTGTTGCTTGTGGTAAACTCAAAGTATTCTAAGTATCTGCTAAAAACACCTTGTGAAGCTAAACATCTTTATGTGGATAGTTTGTCTCTCCAGTCAATTGAGTACTGCAATAAAAAGTGATCTCTTGCAGTTATTGCACTTTTTTTTGGTCATGTTTAGTACAATACTGTAAACTTTGAATAATACCATGGGACCTATACGAAGTGCCACTAATGATGCTAAAAGTGCTCCCAAGAAGCAGAGAAAGGTCATGACATTATAAGAGAAAGTTAAATTGCTTGATATGTACCATAGATTAAGTTCCACAACTGGAACTACTTCAAAATAAATGAATCCAGTGTAAGGACCATTGTCAAAAAAGAAAAGACATAAGGATAGGAAATTTGTGAAACTGTCACTACAACTACATAAGCAGGCACAAAATCCTTGCATTTTGGGGGAGAATACCTTTTTTATCTCATATTGAAATAGCAGCTTTTATGTGGGTGCAGGATTGCTATAAGAAAGGTATACCTATAAACTCTAATATGATTCAAGAAAAGCAAAGTCATTATATAACAAGTTCAAGCAAAAAGAAGATGAAAGATCTAAAGCTGGAGAACTTAATGCCAGCAAAAGATGGTTTGATAATTTTTAAAATTGTTGTGGCTTAGCAAATGTCAAGATAACAGGAGAAGCAGTTTCTACTAACCAAGAGGCAACAGATAAATTTCCAGTTTTCATTAAAAAATCATTGAGGAGAAAGCATATATTCCTGAACAGGTTGTTAAGGCAGATAAAAATGTCCTATAGTGAACAAAGCATGTACCCAAAGACACTTATTAGTAAGGAAGAGAAGGAAGGACCAGGAATTAAGCCTAGAAGGGACAGACCAACTCTATTGTTTTGGGCAAATGCAACTGGGTACATGATCAGGACTGCCCTTATCTATAAAGCTGCTAAACTCTAAGCCTTGAAGGGAAAAGATAAACATTTGGTTGTATAACAAGAAGGTCTGGACAATGAGAAGTCTTTTTCTGGGTTGGTTCCATTGATGCTTTGTCCCTGAAGTCAGGAAGTAAAGATTGCATGATTGAAGATACTGTACTGTTATAGGAAAAAGCTGTGAAAACCATCAATCCCAAAACAATAAATTCCTACTGGAGAAGACTGTCCAGATGTTGTGCATGACATCACAGGATTTACAACACAGCCAAATAAATTATGAAAGAAATTGTCAATACAGCAAGAAAGATGGGGGGTGGTGAAAGGTTTTAAGATATGGATTTTGGAGAAATTCAAGTACTAACAGACACTACACTGGAAGAATTAACAGAAGATGACTTGATAGGGATGAGTGCTTCCACACCAGTGCCAGATGATGAAGAAAAAGATGTAGAAGAAGAAGTGCAAGAAAACTAACATTAGAAAATCTGGCAGAAGGGTTTGCAAATAACTTATCACTTGTGGTTGTATACAAGTCCAAGCTTCTCTTGTGATCTATATTGTCAGTGCTGGGATGGAGGCCTGCCACTACACAGCAGGAATGAAAGTCCTGATTTCCTACTTGGCTTTATCTGCTATGACCCTGACAGGGAGTTGGGGCAACTTTCTACACCTACGTGAAAGTCTATGGTTTCCCATTTGGTGTATTTTGACATGGGTGAGTGTAGGGCTACAGTATTGTCTGTGTTGTTTAGTTGGAGTGAAGTAATTATTGTATAAATATTTTATCTCTTGCTTGGCTGCATCTTTATTGGTCTTTGGCTATATAAAATGTATTTTTTTACGCTTTGTTTTAGTCTGTGTCCCTTGACATTATTCTGGCTTCTTCAAGGTCATATTGAGTCTCTTGAATATATACCGGCATAGATGTATGTGTAACTGCACTACCATGTTGTGCATATTGCTAGGTTTCTCCACTGATTTTCATCATCGTAAGCATGAAAAATTATGCCTAGGTCCCACGTTGGTCATGCACTGCTCGACAAAATCTATAGACTCCTGGGTCAAAGAAAAGACCTTCATTACTTATGACAAAACACAGTGTATGAATATCAGCATATTTGTGTCAGTTTCCCTTATACCCAAATATCACAAGGGCAAGGTGAATGGGATTAGATAGATGCCTGCACTTGCAGTTGTTAGAATTACAGGAGAGGACCAGACTCTGATGTAATTATGAGCAATGAGCAAATGAGTATGCTTGGCTTTTGTGCCAGAGGTAAACATTTTCTGTATCTTCCATGACTCTTCGTTATACAAACATGCCTCTCATATATTTTATTTATGGTTGTCTGGTATGCAAAGCAGATAGTATAGTGCCTTTGCTTATCTGGAGTGGGAGGTTTTGTTACTGTCATTTTGTTTGTTTTCTCTCCCACCATACTTCTATGGTTGCGTTACTTTCTGTCCAAAAAAAAAAAAAAAAAAAAAAAAATTCCAAATCATCATCTCATTAAGCATGATGATATAATTTTTGTAAATTGGACAAAAACCTATTCATAAATAAACATGCTAAGTAATTTCCTTTAGTAACATACTATTGAATGTACTATTTAATAGAATTCTTTCTAATGTTAAATACCATCCTTGAATTTCTTTTTATCTTCTTTTTGATTTTACTTTGTGTATTTTTCTTTAAAACAGAGATACTATTGATGTAGAATTATCTACTCAAATGATAATTTATAATCTATAACAAGATATATATTGATTAATTTTCACATGCCTAGCATTATACAAAATGTTGTGATTTTTTTAAAAAGCAGAAACATACACGTACACACACATACACGAGAATTCCTGTCCTCAAAAAAACTTATTATTTATCTTAAAAGTATAAATATTCTGATTATTACATAATATGCAAATCAGCATGACCATAAATGATTGATGTAGCAAGGATATTAGTGAGCCCAAGTTTCACTTTGTCAAAATTGTTGTAACACCTACAAAATAGAGGTAAAAATATAAATATTTCTCTTTTTGGACAGTATGACAGCCAAGGATAGATAGGGCCATACGATTTCTGCACCATTTTGCCAAACAAAAATAATGTACTGCAGTATTCTCTCTCTTTAGACTTTTGGGCTCTAGATTCTTTGCTATTTTGTTTTCCTCTTAAACTCATCAAATTTGTGCCATGTCAGCAGTTCTCTTCAATACTGCCATAAAAAAATATATACAATCATTGAAACAAGTGGCTGTTTCAATGAAAACAAATTTTATTTCAAATCTTTTCCTCCAAGGACTTGTTTTCTGTAATACTGCAGGGGAATATTTAATTTGTATAAAAGAATAGTAAATGAGATGTCTTGTCTAGTGAATTTACATGGAAATACCTATAGCATTTTTGCTGTTCATTGTATCTGGTCTAGGGCTATTGTCAATGCACAGAATCAGAGAAAACATGCCAAACATAATTTCTCAAGCTTTTATCTGGCTTTTCTTTGCTAGTATCTGCTCATGAAAGATCTCAGGCAGAAGAAAATCTGTTCCAGAGATAATAAAAAATAAATCAACAGACTAGTTGAACTTTACATAGGTGTGTGTGCATCATGAAGAAATTCTGTATTATGTCAGACATCACTACCTATTTGCAAACATTATACCTGAAATCCTGAAATAGGCCTCCATTTATGTATGATTTTCTCAGTCAAGCAGAATTGAGGTCCTTTATGGGGAAAAAGCAAAGGAAAAATATGTTTTGATGAGATTGGCATCACTTTTGCCTAGAATGATTTGATTACACATGCTCACAGATTCTGACAGGTTTTATCGGAGGTACATCAGCATCTTTTGACAGTATAAAATTATAAAACAATATAAAGTGCATACATGCTGTTTATATGCAGCACACACTTATGCAGATCTTGTTGGTGTAACACTTTAGAAATCTGAAATCATCAAGATATTGCTGTTTGTCTTATTTCCTTGTAAGCAGGAGTTTTTTGTGGATCCAATGATGTGAAACGGCATCATCTATATAGTCCATGTATAGTTTCATAGCTCTTTGTTAAGCCAATTCTATTTGAAATTTGTTTAGAAGCTTATAAAATTAAATACTACAATTAATTGTTTTTATATTAATTAATAAATGGCGCATATTTTAGCTGAATATGATGAGACCTATTTTATTGTTTGTGTCTTCTTTTAGATACTTTAAATACTTAAATTTAATAAATAATTATGACTGAAACTTTAAAAATCCCCAATACTCTAAACTAAACATGCATGATTCATCTGAATATGCTAAATACTTAACTGTTAAATTGAATAAAAAGAAAGAAAACAGAACTGGTTGGGACTTCTGTGGCCCCTTCACCTTACTGTGCACATGGACTGCAGTCAAATTGGCTAAGTAAAGATTGAGACTGATCATAAGAACAGTAAGTGATAAAAAATACTTAATGATTTCTCCATGCAGGGTTTGATATAACACAGGCTGGCATAAAATGAAATGGGAGCATAAACTATTAACTAATCATTTGGGACAAATTCATTTAGATTTCACAATGTATAGATTTTGTCTATGACTCTGCACATGTATTAGAGGTTAATTATAAATAGTTCTATAGGTAGGCTAAGTAGATTCAAAGATATCAATACATTTCCAAAGTTAAGTGTTAGTTAAATCCTAGATATCTTCCAATAGGGTATTACAAACTAAAAAATCAGGACAGTCGTGATAGCTAATTTTTTTTGTGTGTCAACTTGGCTGAGCCATAGTGACCAGCTATTTTGTCAAAAATCATTTTGGATGTTCCTGTGAAGGTGTTTTCTGGATAAAATTAACATTTAAATAAGTGAACTTTTAATAAAGCAAATGTGGGTAAGTCACATTATCAGTTGATGTCCTTTATTGACCACAGACTGATCTCCCCTGAGCAAAAATAAATTCTGCCAGCAAACTACCTTTGGATTCAAACTGCAACTCTTTCTTGGGTCTCTAAGCTGCCAACTACTACACAGATTTGAGATTTACCAAGTCTCTACAATCCTATGAACCAATTCCTTAAAACATCACTCTCTCTGTCTTTCTCTCTCTTTCTCTCCCTCCCTGTCTCTTGCTATATCTATATCTATCTGCACAGACTCATCCTGCTGATTGGTTCTCTGAAGCACCATCACTAATATAGATTTCAGGAGTGGGTGGTACAGCTGTACCAAATGTACATATAGGTAACTGGGAGCTGCTGTAATAAATATCTATATTTATGGAAGTGGCTTTGGCACTGGATAATGGGTGCAGGCTGGAAGAGTTTTCAGATGTATGTTTGAACAAGCTTAGATCACCTTGAGGAGATTATTGGTAGAAATATTTGTCTTTCTGGTGAACTCTCCAGTGGAAATGAGAAACGTTATTGAGTGCTAGAAGAAAGGTGATCCTTGTTATAAGCTGGCCAAAAATGTGGCTGCACTGTGCTCTACTGTTTGTGGAAAGTAGTATTTATAAAGAGTGGACTTGGAGATTTTGCTGAGGAGATAGCAAAGTTTTGAAGATGCGGCCTTGTTTCTCCTTCCTGCTTATGGTAAAATGTGACAGGAGAGATACAACAATTGAAGAAAGAATTAAGTAAAACGGAGCCAGAACTTGAATATTTGGAAAATTCTCAGCTTCTTCCTTATTGCGTATTCTGGAGTGAACAAGCCTGTGTTCATTTGAGAAACAGATTATGGTATGACTCTTGGATTCAATCATTTGATAAAGAGATTACAGGTATGTCTCCTGGATCTAATCAACCATCTTAGCAGAAGCCAGGAACAGAGGTGAAGTTCCACAAGCAGAAACAGTGTTAGTTTGGACTAAAGTGTACAGATACAGGCAAAATGAAGGCAAGATGTTGAATGTCTGGGATTCTACAGGATAGGACAATAGAGCTATCTGTATGTGAACATGAATTATCCTTTGTGAAGAGGGAAGAATGACCCTGAAGGTGAATAAGAGTTAATCAGGACTGCCACTGTCACCACTGACCTAGAAGCCACAAGTCCATGGGGTAAGGCTGTCTTCTCATTGGTTTCAGAGATCAGGGCTACTACTTCTGTTTCAGTGAGCCAAACTACTGCCCAGGACCAATGGGGGTGACACTACTGTACCCTGATGGGTATAGAGGATAGAATATAGAGGCCAGAGGCAAAGATAATTATTCTTGAGCATTAAAATATGTTGGAATTTGACCTGCTGGGTGTTGGACCACCTGAGGACCTGTGGCCTCTTGTTTTTCCTATTTCTCCTATTTGAAATGGATACGTCTATCCTATGCCAGTTCCACCACTGTATTTTTGAAGTAAATAACTTGTCTGACTCACAGGTTCACAGCTGGAGAAGAATTTAGCCTCAGGATAAATCATACCGGAAGTCTCATTCACACTTGATTTAAAGTATAAATAGATGAAATTTGAGTCTTAGAATTGATGCTCGAATTAGGTAAGACTTTGGGGCTTTTGGGATGAAGGTAAAAATATTTTGCATTGATTTTGGAGGTGCTGACAGCAGTGTTGTGGGCTCAATTGTATACTCTCAAATCATATGTCAACATCATAACCCCCAGTATCTCAGATGTAACTGTTTTGGAAATAGGTCTTTTAAAGAAGTCATGACATAAAATGTTAGTGTGAGCCCCAACCCAATCTGACTGAGACCCTTAATAAGACAATAAAATTTGGATATATAAAGAGACAGCAGGGATGCATGGCCACCCCCCACCCCCCTGCCCCCACAAAACTGAACAAAACAAAACAAAACCAAAAACATGTAGGACCCAATGAGGAAGCAGCTATCTGCAAGCCAAGAAAAAAGGCATTAGAAAAAACCATATCTCCCAACTGTTTGATCTTGGTCTTCTAACAAACTAATATGTTAATCATAACATGGCCAGAATAGTCAACACACACTTAGAAATTTTCTACTTTTTAAAAAAAATTTCAGGACTCACTTCATGGAAGTAGTCAATGAGAGAAAGATTTCAATTTTATTATGGACTTCATTATATTAAAATTCTTCCCACCAAGGTTTATAAACATGAGTATATGCTTTAATCAGACAGTTTTAAATTTCAATACTCTCAGAGCTTAATGTAAGAAAAGATCAGTTTACACAATTGACTGAAAAATTAAATTAGTCATAGCCTTCAGTAGTAGCATTCATTGTGGGAGAAAACATTATTGTAGAAGAATTGGTGTATTTGCAGTATACTTCTAATCTTTAAAATGAACATTACTGAGGACAATGATTCTCTTCAATAAAATATCACTTGATGAATGTTCAAAGAAGTTAATGAAGAATGCATTAACCATTAACCTACACAGCAGAGGATTTCTGAAGTCTTTAGTATAAGTTTTTCATTAAAGGAAAATGGATCCTTTTTTTCCAGCCTATGAGTCAGATAATTGACAAAGCTCTCTATATAATTCTTCTAGTGAATACCCAGTAAAAAAAAAGAGAAATCTGGACTTGAGAGTGCGTTTAAGCAGTTGTGATTAAGGAGAAAATGGAAGCATAGCCTCTGCTGACTGTGGAAGCCCAGGAAAGAAAAGGTCATTGAAATGACAGTAAAAACAGAATTATTTTCAGCAGCCAGAGGAAAATAGATGATCAAGAAGAACATATAATCAGCAATATCCAGTGCTATAGACTGTCTTGAAGAATAAGTGGGAGAGAAATCTACTTGATGTTACAATTAATAGAAAATAATCAAACTTCAAGAAAACAGAAATTCTGTTCCTTGCCTGTGCTTTATTTTGAGAAGTAAAGGGAACAAAGAATTTTATTGCACATAAACTCTTTAGTCTAATTTGCCACAGTAGAAAGCAAAACAAATTAATAAAGATTTTTTTAAAAAAAAATTTGTGTTTTCTATATTTCTTAGAACATGAGTTGTATTTTGGAGGCCTAGGGAAAGACCAGCAAATTAGTTACAAAAAAACCCAATGTTTTATTGTCATTTCTAAGGATGCAGTAAATCAAGAGGCATATAATACTTTATTTTCTATTATTACACCTTTTTTTCTAGAATTTTCTTCAAAAGCATGTATGCTTTTTAAAATACTTTTTTTGTTGTTAATAAAACAACATATTCTCATATAAAATGAAAAATGAAGAAAGAAAATGGGCAAAGCAAATTAATCATCATAATTTCTAATGGCCCATTAAGCTTACCCACTTAAAATAATTAGCAGAAATATTCATTAATGTGCACCTCTTGAGTGATTTATTTAGCATGACCCTGATGACTTTGGTAGTCTCCCAATTTCTACAAATAGTAAAGAGATAAAGCCCTGTTAAATGTCTACACAGAGTAGTATAACCATCAGGAGTTGCAATCTAATAAATATGTATTTTCCCTAATAAGAAACTATATTACTAGCCATAATATGTTTTGATATAAAATACATAATTATAAATAAAATCATGTAATAACATAAATGATAACTTTCGCTATTATAAAGTTAACATATAAATAATTCTAAAATGTACCTTAGATTATTTTACCTGTTACTTTGTAGTTAATCAATTTAAAGTCTTTAATAATTTATGAGACTATATATTTTAAAAAAAACCTGTCATAATTCTGTTATTTAGATTATCAAACACTTGTTTCATAGAATATTTTGTTCCAACTTCTGAAAACACTAATGAATATGCTTGGTCTTATGCACATGAAATAACCGTGTGCTGACAGCATAATAATACTGAAAAAAGGCTTTTAAAATAATATCAATTTTCCATAATACATCATGCATAGTGCATGATAATCAGGTGCTCTACAAAACAATTTTTGATGTGATCTTTTCTTTTTTCTTTCATACCTTTTTAAAGTTGACACATCATCAAAACATTTTGTTTTCTTATGAGTTTCAAAAAAGAGGATAAAAAAAGTCTTGTGACCTTCTCCACAATTGGCTGAAACTTTCATTCCTTTCATTCAGGTCTCCATTAGTCGAAAAGTGGTTTTAGCTAGCTGTACTCAAGCATTTCAGTCAATTACCAGCTTTTATCTTGTTGTTATCATAAAAGGCCATTTCTTTCCTAAAATGGTCAATTAAGTTCATGAAAATAAATGGTGAGGAATATACAATTTGTTAGCCGTACTGTCAGGAGTACACTGGTCTTGGGGAAAAAACATTTCAGAGAATTTCTTAATGAATAGAAATAGCTCTCATCAGAGGAGATGTTTGTTCCCATTTCTTTCTTCTCTGGCCACAATTCACAGTTAACAACGCAGTAATTGAGTATTTGAAAGCTCTTAAAATCTCCACCTTATACTTAAAGAAGGGTCCCGTGTTTTTGCTTAACTACTCCATGTGTTTCTGTTTGTATAGAGTGCATTTTAGAATCAATTGAGGTAGTAGATTTTACTTGAAATGCATCAGAAAAACGTTCACTTTTTGTTTGAGAATAATGTAATGGAACAAGCATTTGAAGTAAATTAATCAAACAGGATGTAGTCTATTTAGAGAAATGTTAAAGCAATGAACATAAAAGTTGAGAACGTTAGGGGAAAAGTAACGGGTGCCAGCCCCTTGATTTGCATAATGATATAAGGTCATGGATGTTTCATAAGAATGCAGGCATGAGCAGTGCTGTATTCAGTCGCTTATACTATGACTAATTCCTACTTTTGTTCTTAAAACAAATTAAGTGTGTTTACTCTGTGTCACACTGTTCTAGGTGTAATGAATATTCTAGTGTTAATATATACAAAAAAGTCTATAAGTTAAACCTAGTTATATGGTATCTTCCAGTCTAGTCACGGAAATGCAGTCCATAAATGTGAAATTTGATGAACATCTTTCTGGATGATGAGTAAGTTCTGAATAGGTAGAAGTAAATTACCAAGGAAATAACTGTATTTTCATGTTTGCTTTCTTTTATTGTTGCAAATATTTCTTCATAAATATTCTAGGTATAAAAATTGTGAATCAAATATTCTTTCTCCTAGCAAAAGTATCCAATGCAATGCCAAAGAAAACTTACTGAATGAAGACAATTACTGTGTAAAAATGGTTTTCATTCTTCCCTTTGCATTTGAAAATCGGAAGATCCAAGATTACTCAGCAAATGTGATGATTCATTTGAGACGTTAGCTTGACTAGGCCTTGGCACTCAGATATTTGGTCAAACAACAGTCTACATGGTGCTATTTTTGAGATGAGAAGGAAGGTATTTTTGAGATGAGATTAATATTTAAATCAGTAGACTTTGAGAAAAGCAGATTACCCTCCAAATGTGGATGGGCTTTTTTCTTAGCTGAAGGCCTTAATAGAACAAAGACTTACCTCCCCTGAGAAAAAAGGGATTTTGCCTTTGACTCAAGTTGCAACATCAACTCTTTCCTGGATCTCCAACCTGCTGACCTGCCCTGAAAACATTAGACTTAACAGCTCCATAAGTGCATGAGCCAATTCCTTAAATCTCTTTCTCTTTCTCTTACTCCTGCTCTCCAAATATAGATAGATAGCTAGCTAGCTAGCTAGCTAGATAGATAGATAGATAGATAGATAGATAGATAGATAGATAGATATACACACATACATATATACATACACACATATATATTATATATGTGTATATATATGTGTGTATATATAATATATATGTGTATATATATGCACATCTATAAATTCTATTGGTTCTGTTTTTCTGGGGATATGGTGACACACACACATAGATCAAGTTTTTGTCTACTAGGAAGGCTGTATTTGCAATTTACCGGTATAAAATATACATACAAAAGAGTACAAATACATATTGAATTTTTTGATAATTATATGTGTGTGTACATATTCCCAACTTTTGCCATATCTGTAAAAGTGGACAGTAATTGGGTGATTTAACTCAATGAATTGTTGCAATTAGTATACATATTCGGAGTCAGGAACATAAAAACAATGGAAAGTGACTAATTCCTCAAAGGAATTTAAGAATCTGAAATTTTCTTATTTTTGTTATATTTTGACTTAGAGTGACTTCATCTTTTGAAGTATTCAACTTTGTATCTGACTTCTTTATTACACACTCACTCCATCAGCTGCCAAATACTTCCCTAAGTAAAACTGTAAAATTTGGTTTTGCATTTATTTTCCTTGAATGTGGAAAATAATCATGATCACTCCCATTGGTAGTTTGTAGATTCTAGGCAAAATGCTAAAATTTCAACTTCTTATCTTTCAACTCAGCAGTGTTGCAAATATTTTATCCTCCAAAGTTATATGGATGTTCCTCGATTTACACTAGAGTTACATCCCAACAAATCCATCATCAGTTGAAAATATAGTAAGTTGAAGATTCACTTAATACAATAAATGTATCAAACATCACCTGGTCTATCTTAGTATACTCAGAACCCTTACATTAGCCTATAGTTGGGCATAATCATCTAATGCAAAGCCTACTTTATAATAAAGTGTTGAATATCTTATGTAATTTGCTAAATACATTATTGAAAGTGAAAAACAGAATATTTGCATCAGTGCTCCAAATATGGTTTCTACTAAACATGTATTACTGTTGCACCACAGCAAAGTCAAAAAATCATAACTTGAACCATTGTAAGGTAGGAATATTCAAGCTTCCAAAAGACATGATTGATTAATAATGAACCAAAATAGTTTCATTAATCTAAATCATGTCAATCATTTAATTAAACTCCTTGCTTGAAAACTTTTGTCTTTATTTCTCTTTACAAGTTAGTTTCATTTATGTTATAAATTTTTTCCAACTAGGGTATGTGTCTGAGTAAGAAGAATTAAAGAGAAAGAAAGAGGAAGTGGGTGGAGGTTATAACATACACAGATGATACAAATGAATTGTAATGATTCTGCACCAAGAATGGTATTTCTTGTAGACTGTGTCATCAATTCACCTTTTTATATTTAAGGCCTAAAATATTGCCTCAAATATTATGAACAATAAAGAAATATTTGCTGAATAAATGCATTAACTGAACAATTAAGAAAATAATAATTGTTGCTACCGTAACTCAGAGAGCACTATAAATCCAGAAAGTTATTCTATTTCTATTGTATTTAGTATTTAAATAATAAAAATAAATTTTAGTTGCAAGTATAAGTGCCTTCCCATCTGCTAAAGCATTTGCTCTTCATACATACAGAAAATAAAATATACTGTCTTCAATTATCCTTCTACAATATCCTGCATCTATTAAAGAGATATCATGGCAGAATGTAGAGACACTATAGATGTGAAAGAAAGTAATGACATTATAAAGTTGACTAGTCATCCAAAACTGAAAAGCATCAAAGCTCTAAATTCTGGAAATGAACAATACCTTTTGTTTATGTATTAATCTTTTATTTCAAGTGGACTTTTACTATTGACTTCAGTTTAGTCTGTAACTATTAAAAAATTCAAATTAAGTGAGAATAAATGTAAAAATAAAAGAAATTAATTTTTATAAATTTTGTTAAAATGCTAATGATTTAAATATCTTATAAGAACTAATTCATGAGTCTTCTTTTTCTATTCAATAAATGGGTAAAAAGAAACATGACATGGAAGATGAACATTTTTAATTTAGTAATTTTTGTACTTTTTCATATTTTTGACTCGTTTTTCATAATTTTGTTTTATATTTTTGTCTCCTTTTTGTTGTCTCAGTTTTGTTCATTTTGGTGTCCCTTTTTCATATTCCCAAAAAAGAGTTTTAGGACAAATGTCTAACCTAACCATATGTTTAATTTTTGTTTTATGATATTTTCTTTTTAGTTTGATAATATTATTATGCCTAAAAGGATAAGGCTTTGAATTAGATGTTTGTAGTATACAGGTCAAATGATCTTGACAGTACATTGAAAATGCAAAGTTGTATTTAAACATACTTAAACAAAAACTTCTCATTGTGAGAGAAATGCATGGTATATGTTTACATAAGGCATAGGCAAATGCATTAGTCTGATTTGGTAATTTATAAAGGAAAGAGGTTTCATTAACACACAATTCCACATTCCTGGGGAGGCCTCACAATCGTGGGGGCAAATGAGGAGCAAAGTCACCTCTTACATGGTGGCAGGCAAAAGAGCTTGTGCAGGGGAACTCCAATTTATAAAACCATCAGATCGCATGAGACTTACTCACTATCACAAGAACAGTATGGGGGAAAACACCCCCGTGATTCAATTATCTTCATCTGACCCTGGCCTAGACATGGGGAAATTATTATAATTTAAGGTGAGATTTGGGTGGAGGCACAAAGCCAAACCATCTCAGCAAAGGTTCACTAACTCTCTATTCATAAATAACTGTAAACTTAAAGTGTGTGGGGGGGGGAAAAAAAAAAAAAAAAAAAAGCTTTGTTCATTTTACAGACTGAAGCTCTGTCCCTTCTCATTAACTACCTGCTTTTCTCCAGTGAAATAAGTACTTTTCTTCAAATTACATGAGAGTAGTCTAAAAGTGAGAAAATAAACTTTTCTTTGGGCATAGTTTCTGTACCACTAACCCTCTAGTTTTGGCAAAATGTGATTTTTATTTGTATTTATTTATTTATTTATTTATTTTTATTTTTGAGATGGAGTTTTGCACTGTCGCCCAGGCTGGAGTGCAATGGCATAATCTTGGCTCACTGAAGCCTCTACCTCCAGGATTCAAGTAATTCTCCTGCCTCATCCTCCCTAGTAACTGGGATTACAGGCATCTGCCACCACGCCTGGTTAATTTTTTTGTACTTTTAATAAGAGACAGGGTTTTGCTATGTTGGCCAGGCTGGTCTTGAACTCCTGACCTCAGGTGATCCACCCACTTTGGCCTCCAAAAATGCTGGGATTACAGGCGTGAGCCACCAGGCCAGGCCAAAATGTGTTTTTTAAACATTACTTGCCTGCACTTTCTTCTGCCCAAAAAGGGATAAAGTAATTTATCTCTTCAATAAAATACAATTTCAGCATTTGACAGAATGATTACATAATGACCGTGGCAAATTCAAATAAATGGTTAATATTGTACAATCAGTTAAATATATTTACACAGATTATTACTTCAAAGGGAGAATATTTCTTAAAAAGAATTGTGTTAGAAAAGGTAGAAACATTAAAATATTTTAAGCAGAATATTCTACTGAAATAAATTTTATGTCACATTATGTTAAATTTTATTTAAAAATCTGATCAATTTAATTGAAAAATACCATGTTTCATTAAAAGAGATATTTACATAAGTTAATGAATAAGATGGTGAAATTTTCTTCTCATCAGGAATTGTATATTTTGATGAATTTCCTAAGTCTACCAATTCTTACAAAATAGAAAAGAAGTCTAGTTTATACGAGAAGATTATACTGCATTTTACAGATGAAAAGCTGCTATTTTCAAACAAGTCACATAATTCATTGGATAAGATAAATATAGTATATACTAAATATGTAGGTTGTCATTTCAGTCTTAAATTCATTTGGAAAACATTCAAGAACTGACTCAATTTTGGCCGATTTCCAAACAATAGTATCAGAACTCACACCTAAAATTTTGTCCCAGAAATTTGAGGTTACTTGATATCTCACTTTTATTATATATTCTTCTGTGTCATAAAAGACTCAGGAAAAAAGTTTTTAAGCCATTACAGAATAATGTTACTATGCTTTATTTTAATATTACTCTTCTATAACTATAATGATGAACTATGTAATAACCAGGCAATTGTGAGAAGGAGTTATTAGTATTTAATCAAATAAAGCAATTCTAATGGCTTATATGCAACCATAAAATAATATAGGAAAAAGCTATGTGCATCTGGCCATTCAACTATCTTCTTCAGGCCTGTTCTAAAATAATTTGTTTTTCAAATAGTCAACCAATAATCAGAAAATCATCTTTTAAGTTAAAGGAGTTCTAATAATATTAATATTAAAGGAAAAAAAGCTTAGGCTTGAGCATATATGTAGCTGTCCAGAAATAAGAAGAGCTGAATTTCTTTCATATAAAATATAAATTATTTCTATTACACCCCTTCATTAAGGGTTGTTTCTCATGTCAAATAAATTTTGAGAAAAAACAATTTAACTGGTGAACACAATTAACTTCTCCCCATCTAACCTCTCAAAATATTTTAATAGATTACCTCTTACATGTGTACAATTTATGTATAAATTTTAACTTTAGACCCACTGCGGTGGCTCACGTCTGTAACACCAGCACATTGGGAGGCCAAGGCGGGGTAGATCACCTGAGGTCAAGAGTTCGAGACCAGCCTGGCCAACATGGTGAATCCCCGTCTCTACTAAAAATACAAAAATTAACTGGGCATGGTGGTGAGTGCCTGTAATCCCAGCTACTAGGGAGGCTTGAGCCCAGCAGGAGGAGATTGCAGTGAGTGGAGATTGCACCATTGCACTCCAGCCTGAGTGAAAAGAGCAAGACTCAGTCTCAAAAAAAAAAAAAAAGCTTTAATTTTAGACTCAATATGGAAAGCTTCAAACAGCTAAAATCGAATTATATAAATAAAACATACAAATGTCAAATATAATCACAACATAAGGTAGAATGAGATAAACTAAACAAATTTTAATTTAGATACCATAAACTATGACTAATCAAAGACAGAATAGACATTTGTATATGAGATGAATACATCAGGAACTTACACAAAGTTGAATTCTAAAATAATTTTTTGAAATCAGGCCATACTTAATATATAAAGAAATAAAGACTGGTGACTAAAACTGGGGGATTTGATACTTTTTTTTTTTTTTTCAGTTTCTGCAAGAAAATTAAAGAGGACCAGTTCCTAACTACCAATTCTTTAAAAATTAGATACACTCCTGGTCAAATAAAATATTTATACGTTTATTGTAACAGAGAATTATGTAACAAAGGAATATAACCCATTCAGAAATTATGCAATCCTTCTTTCATCTCAAAGAATACTAAGATCTGAAACATGAATATTTCCTGAGATTGATGCCAGGTCATAAAGAACAGTGACAGACTTTGACAAACAAGTTTCATATACTAAATTCTGGTTACTACAGAAATCTAATAAAAGACAACATAATACAAAACTTGTGGGATATCTTACAATAAAAGGAGGAAGACCAATTGTGAATATATTTTCGTGAATTACACTTTTCCATTGTTAATATATTTTCTCAACGTTACTAGGTTTATTTTAATGTGATAAAAACATATTCAGGCTTTTATTTTTAGCTTATCTGAAAGAGTCATTTCATTTGTTACTTTTCTCTTTTAAACTTTAACTGGTTTTAAAACAGAAATTATTTCAGAGTATTTCTATTACCCATGGTTTATCATTAAAAATGATGTAAGTATTTATATTACCCCATCATTTATCATTACCTTTATGTTTGTACAGTGATAAATCCTGAATATGTTTCATGCTTTTTAAAGTAATATTTAGAATTTTAGAAAATTCACAAATTCATTATGTAAAAGTTTGAACAATGTACAATCATATGAAGTAACAGAAACTATACTCTTATATTGGCCTTCCTCAAATCTACTCCATAGTAGAAGCAACCATATTGGAAACTTTGTTTTTACCCATGATTCTGTATTGTTATTTGGCAAAGATGGATACTTATGAAGCTATTACTATCTAAATTCACTGGGGTGGACAATAAGAAAGCTAGTTGTGAGTGTAGCATTTTCCTTTAGGTTTCTCTTTTAATGCTCTCACCCCTAGGTGCCAAGACCAGCTCGGTCAGGGAGACCCTAACCCAGTAGCCCTAGAGGAATTAAAGACACACACACAGAAATATAGAGATGTGAAGTGGAAAATCAGGGGTCTTACAGCCTTCAGAGCTGAGGGCCTGGAACAGAGATTTACCCACATATTTATGAACAGCAAACCAATGATTAGGATTGTTTCTATAGATACCAAACCAACTAAAAGTATCCCTTATGGGAAACAAAGGGATGGGCCGAATTAAATGAATAAGTTGGGCTAGTTAACTGCAGCAGGAACACGCGCTGAAGATGCAGATCGCTCATGCTATTGTTTGTGGCTTAAGAATGCCTTCAAGCGGTTTTCTGCCCTGGGCGAGCCAGGTGTTCCTTGCCCTCATTCCTGTAATCGCACAACCTTCCAGCTTGGGCATTAGGGCCATTATGAACATGTCACAGTGCTGCAGAGATTTTGTTTATGGCCAGTCTTGGGGCCAGTTTATGGCAGATTTTGGGGGGCTTGCTCCCAACACTAGGTTTGGATCTATCCCTCTCTCATTTCTCCTTTTTAAAGGCATTCTCACATAAGGCTTTGGAAAGGATTATATAAGCTAATAGTCGATTACTCGTTTGTATTTCAATTCTATATTAACTTGTACAATGTAACACAAAATAACTGATAAATTCAGTAAGCATTTTTTTCAAATGCTGTATTTTAACATACCACAGCATGTCATATAAAGTTTGCATGTTGCCCAACATGAATCATAGAATATTTGTCCAACAAATATCCATTAAGTGAACAAAGACTCAAGATGTCGAGGCTGTTTTGCCTGTTTGTGTTTTGCTTGGTTTATTCGTTTAGATGCAGAGCATTTTATTGCCTGCCAAAATATAAATTAAGCCAGGCTTTGGTCTTCTCACTCTGGTGAAGAAAAGGTGACCTGAATCTTCAGCCACAAGTCCAGAGTCAAGTTGAAAAATGTCCATAAAATTGCATATTTCTGAAGAGTCTACTCTCTACTTTTTAATTCCTCATCACTTCTGTGATTGTTCTATCTTTAAGAGAGTTATGTGCAAAATTTTAAAAAAATGTGGTAGATTAAATTTAGACTTTTCATTCAAAGTGTTATCTTTGCATGTTTTTGGGAATCAAGGATGAGGATGATTATATTTTAGTGAAGAAACTAAAGAATAGCAAATTAACATCTGTCAAAACTTTGCATGGCTCTAAAGTATGGAGGAAGTATTTATAAATAACCAATCTGAAATACAAATATTTTAATTCCATGTTATGGTTACTATGTTTTATGCACAGACCTTTTTAAACGAGTTCTACAAATACACACATGTACAACTTTACTTCTCTTCCCCAAAGTTTCCTGCCTTTGATAGCTTATCCTCCAAAACACAGTTCCAAGGGCAATTTGGCAGAAAATCAAGTGACTGATTTCTTTTTCCCGTAAGCAAATGAGGAGTGATCAATAATTTATTTAGTAATTATTTTAAAATAATTTTTGAAAATCTGAAAGCACATATATTGAGTCACTTGTTTTTAATTAGGCATTCTCTCTCATATTAAAAAAAAATACTAAGTATTTATAACAATGTATACTCTTGAAGCAAAAATAATTTGACACCTACTTAAGGCTGCTATTTTTACTTTGTTTTTAAACCAAATGAGAGACAAAGTTTTAATGTATTCCTGCCTACCAGAAAACTTTCACCTAAAGTGTCTTCACAGACTCCTTACAAGCTACCTAAGATTGCATGAAAGTCCTGGAACAAAGATAAATGAGGTCCCTACTAAAGGTATTACAAGACCAATTAACAACATATAAAATATAAATATGTTCATAAATACATTAAAATGGAGCCTTTGGGAGAAGTAGGTCAATGGCCAGTTTTGACAAATGAGTGAGAATTACAAAGTTAAATACCCTGGAAGCCTGTGAAATAATAATTTTAAAGAAAGCACATTATATTACATTTTAAAAAGGAGATTTTACAATTGAGGATTGGCTTACCTTCCAAAGGATGCTCTCCACATCCTGGTCTCTAAATGAGGCTTATTATCTTTACTTTCCCCATACCTTTCCAATACAGCCCAGTGTAACTCTCAACACTCTTCAGTCTCAGAAAGTAGGTTTTCTAAGAAAATATGCAATGCTCTACATTTCCTTCCACTCAATAATTACTTATTTTTTCACATGTCCATTTATTTTTTCCTTAAGGAAATAGTGTGTACTTTTTCTCAGTTTTATAGTCCTTCACGTATATTCTTGAACACATGCTTATCTCTTATAAGAATTAGGTTTTTCCATTAACTACCCCCTTCACAGTTTTTTGTTTGTTTGTTTGAGATGAAGTCTCACTCTGTCGCCCAGACTGGAGTGCAGTGGCACAATCTCAGCTCGCTGCAACATTTGCCTCCTGGTTCACGCGATGTTCCTGCCTCCACCCCCTGAGTTACTGGGACTACAGGCTCCCACCACCATCCCCAGCTAATTTTTGTATTTTTAGTAGAGACAAGGTTTTGTCATTTTGGCCAGGCTGGTCTCAAACTCCTGACCTTGGCCTCATAAAGTGCTGGGATTACAGGCATGAACCCCTGTGCCTGGCCCTTATACTTAAGTTTTCGTTTCTTCTAATTATTAACTCTAAATGATAGTACTTCCAATTAGCCCTTAATCCTTCCAATTCCTCATGTTATCACATCTAGCCTAATTTCAGGACTTAAGCTATCAGCACTGCATTCAAATTTTACTTACAAAATCATAAGTGAAACTTTATACTATCCATTTCCTTAGAAGAATATTCATAGTCTCCTTTGCAAAATAGAAAACATTTATTTTTACATGGAAGACTCTACCAATCCCTTCCAGAAACTATCCCACATTTGAAGGTCTACTAATTGCTAAACCAAAAGTCTTCTAAAACCTCATAGAAGAAGCTATCCCACATTTGAAAGTCTACTAATTGCTAAACCAAAAGTCTTCTAAAACCTCAGAGAAGATTCTCTGCTTTGCTCAGTAAAAATTTAATTTATTCTCCAATGTTGAGCCAGCCTTGAATACATGAAATAAACCCCACTTGACCATGACTATGAGATAATTCTTTTTTATTGTATATATGCATAAATATTTTACATATATATCACACACTACATATCAATCTATAATTCTTTATACATTGTCAAATTATATATGCTAATTTTTGTTAAGGATACTTGCATCTAAGCTCATGAGAGATATTGATCTGTAGTTTAATTTTCATATAACATCTTTGGTTTTGGTTTTGCTATTAGGATAATACTTGTCTCATCAGATGAATTACTAAGAAATCCCTTTGCTTCTATATTCTGAAAGAGATTGCAAAGAAGTAGTATAAATTATTTCTTTACATATTTGGTGGCATTAACCAGTGAACCAACCCACAGGGACTTGATACTGTCAGGCCTCTGAGCCCAAGCTAAGCCATCATATCCCCTGTGACCTGCACATATACATCCAGAGGATGGCCTAAAGTAACTGAAGAATCACAAAAGAAGTGAAAATGGCCTGTTCCTGCCTTAACTGATGACATTACCTTGTGACATTCCTTCTCCTGGGTCATCCTGGCTCAAAAGCTCCCCAACTGAGCACGTTGTGTCCCCCACCCCTGACTGCCAGAGAACAACCCCCTTTGACTGTTGTTTTCCACTACCTACCCAAATCCTGTAAAAGGGTCCCGCCCCTATCTCTCTTGGCTGACTCTATTTTCAGACTCAGCCCGCCTGCACCCAGGTGAAGTAAACAGCCTTGTTGCTCACACAAAGCCTGTTTGGTGGTCTCTTCACACTGACGCGAGTGAGAGATACTTTCGTTTTGGGTGGTTAATTAATTATTTTGGGTGGTTAATTATTGATTCAGTTTCTTTATAGATATAGACCTCTTTAGATTACCAATTTCTTCTTGTGTTAGGTTTGGCAGATTGTGTCGTTCAGAGAATTGGGTCACTTCATCTAGGTTATGAAATGTTGTGGGGATGGAGTTGTTTATGTTATTCCTTTATCATCCTTTTAATGCCCATGAGATCCTTAGTGACATTCCCTCTTTCATTTCTAACATTAGTTGTTTGAGTTTTCTCTCTCTCTTTTTTTTTTTTTTTACTTGCCCTGGCTAGAAGCTTATTGATTTCATTGATCTTTTTAAACAGCAGCTTTTGATTATATTGATATTTCCTATTATTTTTGTTTTTGATTTTACTGATTTCTAATCTGGTTTTATTATTACGCTTACCTTTGCTTTAATTTGCTCTTTTTTTCTAGTTTCAAAATTGGAAGCTTATGAAATTCATTTTAGGTATTTCTTTTTTTCTAATATCTACATTCAATGCTATAAATTTTCCTTTCATCAGTATTTGCTGAATCCCACAAATTTTGATTAGTTGTGCTTTCATGTTCATTGAGTTCAAATTATTATAAAATTCCTCTTGAGATTTCTTCTTTGACTCATGTTATTCAGAAGTGTGTTTTTAATCTCCAATTATTTTACGATTGTCCAGCTATCTTTCTGTCATTGCATTCTAGCTTAATTCTACAATGATCTAAGAAAAGACATTACATAATTTCCATTCTTTTAAGTTGTTAACGTGTTTTATAGCACAGTGTGTGGTCCGTCTTGGTGAATGTTTCATTGAGCTTGAGAAGAATGTGCATTCTGTTGTTAGATGCACTAGTCTATAGATGTCCATTATATCCAGTTGATTGATGGTGTTGTTTAATTCAACAATGTTCTTACAGATTTTCAGCCTCCTGGGTCTGTCCATTTCTGATAGATGGGTGTTAAAGTCTCCTACTGTGATAGTGGATTCATCTCTTTCACCTTGAGTTGTAGCAGTTTTTGCTTCACACTCTATTGCTAGGCACTTATACATTAAGAATTGTTATGCTTTCTTGGATAATTGAGCCCCTTAACATTATGTAATTCTTCTCTTTATCCATGATAATTTTCTTGCTTCAAAGTCTGTTTTGTCTGACATTAATATAGCCACTTCCACTTTCTTGTGATTAGTGTTATCATAGCAAATATTTCTCCATTCATTTACATTTAATCCACATATGTCTTTATATTTAAAGTGAGTTTCATGTTGACAACATAGATTTAGGTATCTTTTTAAATTCAATATAATAATCTCTATCTTTTGATTGGTGCATTTAGACTACTAATCATATAATTTATTACTGATATAATTGGATTAATTGGATTCATATCTACAGTATTTATTAATCTTTTTTATGTGTTGCTTTTGTTCTTTGTTCCTATTTTTGTCCTCCATTTTTTTTTCTGCCTTTTGTGGTATTTTCTGAGCATTTTATATGATTTCATTTTCTTTTTTCTTAACACATCAGTTAAGAGTTTTTTTTTTTCTTTTTTTTTTTTTTTTATTGTTCTAGAGTATACAATACACATTTACAACCAATTAAATATGTCCACTTTCAAATAACACTACAAGGTCCACTTTCAAATAACACTACACCAATTCATGGGTAGTGCAAGTACTTTTATTTTATTTTATTTTATTTATTTATTTATTTATTTATTTTGAGACGGGGTCTCACTCTGTTGCCTAGGCTGGAGTGCAGTGGAGCGATCTCAGCTCACTGCAGCCTCTGCCTCCCAGGTTCAAGCAATTCTCCCACCTCAGCCTCCCAAGTAGCTGGGATTACAGGCACACCACCATGCCTGGCTAATTTTTGTAGTTTTAGTAAAGATGGGTTTTTACCATGTTTGCCAGGCTGTTCCCGAACACTTGACCTCAGGTGATCCACCCTCCTCGGCCTCCCAAAGTGCTGGGATTACAGGTGTGAGCCACCGCGCCTGGCCACTAGTACCTTTAAGTATCAAAATATTCTTAGTTTCTTCCTCCTGTGCTTTGTATCATTGCTGTCATTCTTCATTTATTCATTAGCATACGTAAGTATACATAATTAAGCACACTGTTGCTATTATTTTGAACAGACTATTACCTGTTAAATCAATTAACAATAAAAAAATAAAAGTTTTATTTTATCTTTATTCCTTCTCTGATGTTCATCTTTTCTTTATGTGGATTCAAGTTTCCGATCTATATATTTTTTCTGTCTCTCTAAAGAATTTCTTTTAACATTTTTTGAAAGGTAGGTCTAGCGGCAACAATTCTCTTAATTTTTACTTACCTGAGAATGCCTTTATTTCACTTTCTCAGTGTACAGAATTCTAAGTTTGTGGTTTTATTCTCAACACCTTAAATATTTCACTCTATGCTCTTTTCTTCTCAAATGGTTTCTGGGGAACAATTGTATGTAACTGTTAATGAAAGGACACAAAGATAGATGTGTACCCGCCCCCCCCTCCTCCACCGCTACACCCTCTTGCTAAACCCTTTGTTCTGCTCTCTAATCTTTGCACATACCAGAGATTTCGTAAGTTCTGTGAGTACCTGTTTTTCTGCACGTACCAGAGATTTTGTAAGTTCTGAGGCAAGGTCACAAGACGTGTTTAAGTAAGATAAACTCTTGCTGCCATAAACCAGTTGAGCAACCTGACGCAATATAATTAACTGCCTTTGTGTAAAACTGCTCTCCCGCCTCAAGGGTTGAACCGAAATATCAGAAATGGCGGGAACCAATCACAGTTAGCCAAATCACCTTGTTCAAACACTAGCCAATCATATATCTGATTTGTATAATAATTCTATGCCCACTTTTCTTAGACTATATAACACTGCTCGGAGCTCAGTGGGGGAGCTCTCCTGCCCGTCTCGTTTCGCGAGCGAGTGAGAGTTCCAGGTTCGAACCTGTAATAAAGATCCTTGCTGCTTAGCTTTGACTCTGGACTCTGGTGGTCTTCTTCGGGGAATAAACGGTCTAGGCATAACATTATCTTTGTTCCTCTATAAGTAAGATGTATCTTCCCCACCCTTCTTCTCACACCCCAGGACCTTTTCGAATTATTTAAGGACCATTGATTTTTCTGCAGTTTGCAAATGATATGCCTAGGTATAATTTTCTCTGGCATTTATTCTGCTGCATGTTCTCTGAGCCTCATGGATCTATGGTTTGGTATTTAACATGTATTTGGGACAAATTCTCAGTGATTAGTATTTCAAATATTTCTCTTCTGTTCCTTTTTCTTTTCCTTTTGCTATTGATTATGTATGTTACACATTTCGTAACTGTCCCTCATTTCTTGAATATTGCATTCTTTTTTTTCTGTCATTTTTCTTTTTTTTCTTTTCAACTTTGGAGGTTTCCATTAGAATATCCTCAAGATCAGAAATTATCTTTTCTGTTCAGTTTACTAATAAGCTCATCAAAAGAATTCTTCATTTCTATTACAGTGTTTTTTTATTGTTGGCTTTCCTTGTTGGTTCTTTCTTAGATTTTCTATTTTTCTGTATATCTTGCTTATGTACTATCCCAGGCTGTCTACTTTATCCATTAGAGTCCTTAGTATATAAATCATAGTTGTTTTAAATTCCTGGTCTGATAATTCCAACATCCCTGCAATAACTGCATCTGATTCAAATGATTGCTCTTTCTTTAAACTGTGTTTTTTGCCTTTTAGTAAGTCTTGTAATTTTTTCTTGGTATACAGGCATAATGTACTGAGTAAAACAAATTGTTGTAAATAAGACTTTGGTAATGAAGTGTTAAGGTATGAGGGGAAAGGAGGCATTCTATAGTCCTATGATTAAGTCTCAGTCTTTTCTTGAGCCTGTACATCTGAATTGTGAACTTCATATGTGCTTTTCATTTCCCCTCCTCATCCTGGGACAGGATGGCTAGTGAAAGATGAAGTTGAGTGTTTCCCTTCTCCCAGGTCAGATAGGCTCTGATAAAATCCCAGCAAGTTATGCTCTAATTAAGTAGATTCTCATGACAGCAGACATTGTTAAGAAGAACAAGATTCTCTGGCATATTTCAAGATGGTTTTTTACCCCTCCCCCATCTCTGCTGGAATCAGGAGAAGTTATTTCTCTAATATTCACTGTGACAATCTGGTCAGATTCTAGGAGGTAAAACACAAAGTGGAGAACTAGCCAATGACTGTACCCTGCTGGACACATCTCTCATATTTTCCCACACTGTCCTTCCAGCAATTCACCAATTACAGTTAGGTTTTCTTGCCCTGGTACTGGTTGCCACGGAGGCTGTTTCCTATGGATTTCTGCTTCAGTAAGTTGTGATTATTTTTATTTTCCTGTCAGTATCTCCAATTTTGGGGTCAGTAATTTGCCTTGTGACCAAACTGCTTTTTAAAAGGGAATTTTTTAGATAGGTTGGTCTAAACAACTCAATGTTAAGAACATAGACCTCAGTCTTCAGCTACATTTTGTTTTCTTCTCTTGATAGCATTTATTGCCTGCTAACATATTATAATTGTGTTAAGTTGTTTATTTTTTGCCACCCCATAGTAAGATTTAAGTTCCAAGTGGTGAATAATTTTTTCTTCATTGCTTTTCACACTATGTTTCTTAGTACCTATAATAATATTTGGCAAATAGTAAGAATTAAAATATTTGTTGTGATAGTAACAAATGACATATTCGACCTTTAAGCTCACTTGCTTCTGAATCACCATAGACTTCATTGCAGGAGGTAAGAAAGGCAAAGGTATGAAACACAATCAAACAACCCAATGTAGTGCCTACAAAATATTTTTCAGTTCATTTTCTCAAGTTCTTTTTTTCTCACATTCTAGTTTACATTTAATAGTTTGCTATTATAAATACAGCTTACAACTGAACTCCAATCCTTAGTCTGTTTGTTTTTGCTGTAGTTGGCTAATAAATTCATAATCATAATGAACTCAATATATTACATTCTCCACATTCACCTCTGATTAAGTGAGCTTCTGAAAATTACACATTCAGATGGTATCCAAAATATTCAAGACCATTAATGTCAAAGCAGCACTCAAATCTTCTCTGTAGCCTGTCAATTCTTTTTTATTTCATAAATAACTTATATTTGCTTGGCCAAAACTTCTATCATATTTAGAACATCATTCACAAATTATTGGTAATATAGAGCCAAGAAGCCATCAGACTGAAAAGATCTCACTTTCTTTTCACTAATCCTTAAAATCCATCTGAAGCAGACGGATTTTATTTCCAAAGAGAAAATGTCCCTACTCCTCTCAAAGTGGAGCATTCTAATTATCCACTGGATCCCAAGCTTATCCTATGGGCGTCATTTTTTTTTTTTTTTTTTTTAATTTCTAATGGACTGTTCATGTAAACAAAAAAATATTTATCATATTTTACATCCTAAAATCAAAACAACCCCCACACGCCCTTCAATTTCCCTACAGCACCATTGAACTATAATCTTATATCTTTGTTCCTCTTCATAGCCACAGTTCTTGAAACAGTAGTCTGAATTTATAGTCTCCTCTTCTAGAGTCCCAAATTAGTCTTTGAAATCCCTCAATGTGGATTGTACTCTGATTAAAATTGATCTGGTCAAGGTCGCCAATGTTTCCATATTGCATAATCTAATAATTATTTTTTAACTCCACTTTATTCTGTATCTCAGTTGATTCTGTCAGTTTATTAATGACTTTTTTGTTTTGCTAAATATTTTCTTCTTTTTGCATCTCTAATAGTACTAAACACCATTTTTTCCTTTGATGTCTGACCATCTCACTTCAGTTTCCAGTGTCATCTCATAGTTAACATGCTCAAAATGGAAGTATATAATCCTTCAAAAAGCACAAATACAAGCACACCCTCAAACATGTAAACTCACATGCAAAAAAAGATGTGCATGTCTCACATATGTGTTCCCACGCATACATGCACATCCCCTGACATAAATATAGAAAAACACATGCATATTTCTGCACATACACTCACATAAACACACTCACACACTCACATATGCAGACACTGACCAAACATACACAAATGTATGCACAATGCCTACATGCACAACCACATATACATACTCTCTCACTGACACTGACATACATACATTCCCCACACACATATATGCATACACATATATACATATGCACATCACACTCACATGCACTCACACCTACACTCACATATATACACATATGTACCCCAAGCCCCCTACAACATCATATCTACACACACATGCACACCTGCACATATATATACTCACATATACACACTTGTGCATCCCCCACACAGACACACTCACTAAACTCAAACACGCACACCACCATTTCTTCTCCAGTTCTAACCACCACCTACCTAGAAAATGAAGGTAGAAATGTGAAAGTTTTGCATCTACTACTTTCTCATACTTCCATTTTAACTTCATTACCTCAACTTATCAATTCTTCGTCAGAAGTATGCCTAGAATCTCCCTATTTATTTCTGTTTTCTTTGCCACCCACCTACATAGACCGTCATTGTTCATCTAGTTCCTAGCTTTTTTAAAGCTGCCTATTTTGCCCCCTTTAACCCATTCTGCATATTTTTTTGAGGGGGGAGGGATGGAGTTTTGCTCTTGTTGCCAAAGCTGGAGTGCAGTGGTGCGATCTTGGCTCACTTCAACATCCACCTCCTGGGTTCAAGTGATTATCCTGCCTCAGTCTCCTGAGTAGCTGGGATTACAGGTGCCCACCACCACGACCGGCTAATTTTTGCATTTTTAGTAGAGACGAAGTTTCACCGTGTTAGCCAGGATGGTCTTGATCTCCTGACTTCATGATCTGCCCACCTCGGCCTCCCAAAGTCCTGGGATTACAGGCATGAGACACCATGCCCGTCTTATTCTGCATAATTTAGACAGTGTAACTATTTCAGAACACAATTCAGGTTATGCCACTCTAACATTTAAATTAATTCAATGTCTGTCCATCAACTTCAATTTTCTTTACTAAAATTATTCTATATTGAATATATAATGCTGGCAAGAACATGATGAAATAGGTATCCTCTATTTTAGGTAGCAATTTAAATGACTCAGAAATATATTTGATAAAAATTTTGTAATATATTTCAAGATAAAAAATTACCAATGATACTATTTGACTTATAAGTCTATTTCAGAGACACAACAACAAAATTATATCATACATTATGAAAGCATCGTGCACAAAAATAATTTAGATTTTCGATAATAGGGGAAAAAATTACATTTATACATAAAATAGGACACTAGGGAAGTTAATTAAACTGTGAACTATTCATTCAATAAAATATGAATTCTTTAAAATATTTTAGAATATATTTTACTAATATAATTAATATTCATGGCAGGTTAATAATATATAAAAATACCTGATTATAAAGTACAAATGGCTGCAAATTTACATCTGCAGTATAATCATAGCTCAATTAAAACTAAAGACAAAAGAAATATACAAAAATATTAAGTGGTAATATTTCAGTAATTTGATTATTTTAGCTTTCTTTTTCTTTATCATCTGTATTTGTCATGAGACTATATAGAGAATAAAATCAATTAAAAATAATTATTATTTCCTTTTTTTTTTTTTTTTTTTTTTTTTTACTCAGTGGCAAATAAAATCAAAGCAGCTCTGCCAATCTCTTGATCATTACAGTTTTTATTGGCTTATTGTAAACTTCCTGAATTCATAGCTTAGGCCTTAAGGTTAAAATATAAATCAGATAAACTTCATACTCAGTCTTAGCTCACTCAGAAAACAATAAACAAAATTAAAAACAAAGTAGTGCCTAGCAGTAGCCTAACAGCCATTTTAAGTTCCAATTTCACTGGCCCTCCAATCTAGCCTGCTTTCCTCCACCTTCCCTTCCTCTATGTCAGCTACACTGGCCTCCATGTCCTTTGAGTACTGCAGTTATCACATCACCTGAGACACCGCACTGCCTCACCCTCTGCTGGAAGATTTTTTGCCCAAATGGTCACATATTTATAACCTAATTCTATTAGGTCTTATAAAAGTAAATATCAACTTGAGTCTTATAAACTCTAACTCCTATTATACTTACTCAGTTTTTACTTTACTGTGATTTATTGTTCTTCATTACATTTATCATCTTCTGACAATCTATGTATTGGTTTATTTTCTACTTCCCACTACTGAAATATTAACTCAGTGACAAGAAGAATTATTTCCATTTTGTTTGTTATTCTATCTCCATTGTGTGCCTATATTAGGTGCTCAGTGAATACTTTTTGAATGAATAAAATTTAGAGTTGTTTCAGATCATTGATTTTTTTAGTTAAGAGAGTTACTTTTAGATGCATCTTTCACTAAATTGAAAGTACCTCAATCAGCACCGGGACATCAACCTGAAATCAAACTTCAAAACAGATGCACATTTAATAATGACATAATTAGGATAAATTATTTTTCATAAACTAACCTCAAAGTATAATTGGAAATATTAAAGGGAAATAGTAAGCCTGTATGACAAACACTAAATGCAGAACAAAAAAAATTATATTATTTTATTAGTCATTCATTGATTTGTCATATAAAAAACATTATGAGGGCATAACACTGTCATAGGTTGGTTTCCCCAGAAATAAACTTAGAAGTTCTAAGGTTTCTGTGAATGAGATTTATTAAAAAGTGCTCTCTGAAACACAGCTAGTCTGATTTAAAAAAAAGCAAGATTGGGCAGAGGAAGACTTTGAAATACAAACATTTTCAATAGCAGTCAAGTCTACTCTGAAAGTGACTCTGGAGCTGTCAGGAGTTATCCCCCACTGAGGGAAATGAACTGGGTCTTCATAGCTCCTCATTGAAGAATCAGTGGATATAGGTTATCCTGAAAGTAGGGGGTGTGCCCTTGACACAGGCTGCTTTCAGCCAGGGCAATTACTAGAGAGGAACACAGATATTCAGCCACCAACACTCTCAGCAAGGAGGGGAAAAAAAAAATACCTCTGTCTTGAAATTGGTAGTAGGGGTAATACATAGGGTGCCATACAGTATCTACCATATGAATTCAAGCTTATCAAGTTTATTACTCTCCCCATACAGCTATGGTAAAAAACAGTGGCAATTTCTTCAGGTTATAATTCTACTTCATTCAAATCCTTCCTGAAATAAAGTAAAATTAAACATATTAATATTCACCTTGCTTGTGTTAGTGGAAGAATCATCAAGTATTTTAGGATAGTAGTTTTCTAACTTTAGAGGATTTAGGAACAACTTATAGCATGTTTGAAAGATTGTGTATTAGTCAATTCTCACATTGCTATAAATAACTACCTGAGACTGGGTAATTTATAAGAAAAGTAAGTTTAATTGGCTCACAGTTCTGCAGGCATCATGCTGGCATCTGCTCAGCTTCTGAGAAAGCCTCAGGAAACCACAATTATGATGGAAGGCTAAGAGAAGAGCAGGCATGTCAATGGCCAGAGCAGGAGCAAGACAGCGATGGGGGAGATGCCACACACTTTTAAACTACCAGATCTCCCAAGAACTCCCTCACGACTGTGAGGACAATAACAAGGGGGTTAAAACACTCCTGAGTAACCCGCCCCTATGATCCAGTCAGCTCCCTTCAGGCCCCACCTTCAACACTGGGGATTACATTTCAATGTGAGATTTGGGCAGAAATACACATCTAAACTATACCGGATAGATAATCTCTTATCAGATCCCTAGTTACTCTGTCTCAGACTTTCTACATGTAGTCAGAGAATATAAAACTTTAAGTAGCACTATGTCTGTTATTTTTTTCTTCTTCTTCTTCTAAAAAGAAAAAAAGAAACCATGATCTGCAGAAAAAATAAATTTGGTGTTATGAAAACTGCATAGATTTATAGCTGAAAAGTTCTAGTACTGCAGTAGCAACAACACCACCCAATGATCATGCTTTGGTTTCTAAATACTATATTTCCACAAAAAGAACAAGGATTCCTTAGAAAAGCGGCTGATTCTCAGAGGAGCAGGAAAAATGCACTGAGACTGGAGCATCTTGTACTGCCAGAAAGTAAGAAAGAAGAAGAAAGAAGAAAGAAAGAGGAAAGAGGAAAGAAGAAAGAAGAAAGAAGATAGAAAGAGGAAAGAAGAAAGAAGAAAGAAGGAGAGGGAGGAGAGGGAGTGGGAGAGGGAGAGGGAGAAGAAGAAGGAAGAAGAAGGAAGAAGAAGGAAGAAGAAGGAGAAGACGGAGAAGACTGAAGAAATAATGGAAGAACATGAAGAAGAAGGAGAAGACCTAAGAATGAAGACCATGAAGAAGGAGAAGGAGAAGGAGAAGGAGGAGAAGGAGAAGGAGGAGAAGGGAGAAGAAGGAGAAGAAGAAGAAGAGGAAGAAGAAGAAGAGGAGGAGGAAGAAGAAGAGGAGGAGGAAGAAGAAGAGGAGGAAGAAGAAGAAGAGGAGGAGGAAGGAAGAAGAAGAGGAGGAAGAAGGAGGAGGAAGGAAGAGGAAGGAAGAGAGGAAGAAGAAGGAAGAAGAAGAGGAAGGAAGAAGAAGAAGAAGAAGGAAGAAGAAGAAGAAGAAGAAGAAGAAGAAGAAGGAAGGAAGGAAGGAAGGAGGAAGGAAGGGAGAAGGAAGGAAGGAAGGAGCTTAAGCTACTAAATGAATAATGTTTACTTATGGTTAGGGCCCCAGTATATAAAGAACTTGGAAGGTGTCATTCTCATTCCTCCAAGAATAAAAAGCTAAACAAACATAAAATAAGTATTTTTTTTTTCCTAGAAACTATCAGAGAACTGAGGTTTTAGGACAAAAAGCCACTGCCAAATTCAGAGACATAGAATACATTCATGGCCAGAATCAAGTTACGTGGTACAGAAGGTGCTGGAGCCATCAACTAGTAGTAACATCTAAATGGTATTTTTTATTAATTGTTAGAGGTTGAATATAGATGTACTTGAGAGTGATAAACTCCTGGATACCAACTCTGGTGTGTGAGCCCACATTTTCCATTGTTCTAAGAACACCACCAGGTTTTCTTGGTGAAATTCCATGAAAGATTCTCTCATGACTCTGGCAGAGTGAAGGAAAGAGTAATCATTGTGAAATATGCTTGGATTCGTCCCCATAGACTGTCCAACTTTCCAGATAAAAGACTTTACCAGAGCATTGTTCCACCTGGAGAAGGGATTCCTTGCACATGGCATGCTTTAGTGGTCATACCTAGGGTGGGAGGGAGAAGCTCTACCATTAGAAAATCACTTGCATTGACAGCTCAGACACAGGCCCACTAAAAGACTGAGATTCAAATATGATTCCACAACACTTCCTCTTCCTAACTGAAAGTCATAGCAAAAGGGTTCCATTATAATAATACTGAATTATGGCAAGACAGGCTACATCAAACTAACTGCCTCTGAGGAGGAAGACTTTTGGAAGTCTGAAGTCAAGAAGAGAAACAACATAAGAAAGCCTGAAAAGAATATAGACAGTAAAAATGTTTTGATGCAATTTCTTAGTTTTGAGAAATTTATCATGGTTTTGTAAGGTGTTAACATTAGGGGAAGATGGGTGAAGGATAACAGGAACTCTCTGAGCTATCTTAGTAAATTTTCTGAAAATCTAACATTATGCCAAAATAAAAAGGTGTGTGTGTGTGTGTGTGTGTGTGTGTGTGTGTTTGCCTGTGTGTGTGTGTGTATGTGTGTTTTAAAATCCCATAGATCCCCTGCAATATCTGTGTAGTTGTTACATTTTGGACACAACAGGGAAATTCTAAACTGGACGCTTTTAAACATTTTCAATTTTAAAGGGAATGCTTCCAGCTTTTGCCCATTCATTGTGACACTGGCTGTCAGTTTGTCATAAATTGCTCTTATTGTGAGATACGTTCCATCAATACATAGTTTATTGAGAATTTTTATCATGAAGCGGTGTTGAATTTTATCAAAGGCCTTTTCTGCATCTATTGAGAAAATCATATGGTTTTTGTCAGTGGTTCTGTTTAGGTGACAGATTACATGTATTGATTTGTGTATGTTGAACTAGCCTTGCATCCCAGGGATGAAGTTGACTTGATCATGGTGGATAAGCTTTTTGATGTGCTGCTAGATTCGGTTTGCCAGTATTTTATTGAGGATTTTTCACATCAATGTTCATCAGGGATATTGCCCTGAAATTTTCTTTTTTTGTTGTATCTCTGCCAGGTTTTGGTATCAGGATGATGCTGGCCTCATAAAATATGTTAGGGGGAAGTTTCTCTTTTTCTATGGTTTGAAATAGTTTCAGAAAGAATGGTACCAGCTCCTATTTGCACATCTGGTTGAATTCGGCTATGAATCAGTCTGGTCCTGGGCTTTTCTTTTGGTTGGTAGGCTATTAATTACTGCCTCAATTTCAGAACTTGTTATTGGTCTATTCAGGGATTCGACTTCTTCCTGGTTTAGTCTTGGGATGGTGTATGTATCCAGGAATTTATCCATTTCTTCTAGATTTTCTAGTTTATTTGCATAGAGGTGTTTACAGTATTCTCTAAATGGTAGTCTATATTTTTGTGAGATTGGTGGTGTATCCCCTTTATCATTTTTTATTGTATCTATTTGATTCTTCTCTTTTTATTAGTCTGGCTAGGGCAATCAGGCAAGAGAAAGAAATAAAGCATATTCAAATGGAAGAAAATAAGTCAAATTGTCTCTGTTTGTGGATGACATGATTGTATATTTAGAAAACCCCACCGTCTCAGCCCAAAATCATTTTAAGCAGATAAGCAACTTCAGCAAAGTCTCAGGATGAAAAAAATCAATGTGCAAAAATCACAAGCATTCCTATACACCAATACACCAATAACAAACAGAGAGCCAAATCATGAGTGAACTCCCATTCACAATTGCTACAAAGAGAATAAAATACCTAAGAATACAGCTTACAAGGGATGTAAAAGACCTCTTCAAGGAGAATTACGAACCACTGTTCAAGGAAATAAGAGAGGACACAAACAAATGGAAAAACATTCCATGCTCATGGAGAGGAAGAATCAATATTGTGAAAATGGCCATACTGCCCAAAGTAATTTATAGATTCAATGCTATCCCCATCAAGCTACTATTAACTTTCTTCACAGAATTCGGGGGGAAAAATACTTTAAATTTCATACGAAACCAAAAAAGAGCCCATATAGCCAAGGCAATCCTGGGCAAGAAGAACAAAGCTGGAGGCATCATGCTACCTGACTTCAAACTATACTACAAGGCTAAAGTAACCAAAACAGCATGGTACTGGTACCAAAACAGATATATAGACCAATGGAACAGAACAGAGGCCTCAGGAATAATGCCACACACCTACAACCATCTGATCTTTGACAAACTTGACAAAAACAAGCAATAGGGAAAGGATTCCATGTTTAATAAATGGTGTTGGGAAAACTGGCTAGTCATATGCAGAAAACTGGCTAGTCATATGCAAAAAACTGAAACTGGACCCCTTCCTTGCACCTTATATAAAAATTAACTCAAAATGGATTAAAGAATTAAACATAATACCTAAAGCCATGAAAACTCTAGAAGAAAACCTAGGCAATTCCATTCAGGACATAGGCACAGGCAAAGACTTCATGACAAACACCAAAAGCAATTGAAACAAAAGCCAACATTGACAAATGGGATCTAATTAAATTAAAGAGGTTCTGCACAGCAAAAAAAAACTATCATCAGAGTAAACAGGCAACTTACAGAATAGGAGAAAAATTTCGTAATCTATCCATCTGACAAAGGGTAATATCCAGAATCTACAAAGAACTTAAACAAAATTACAAAACAAAACAAAACAAAAACACATCAAAATGTGGGCAAAGGATACGAACAGACACTTCTCTAAAGAAGACATTTAGGCAGCCAACAAACATATGAAAAAAGCTCATCATCACTGGTCATTAGAGAAATGCAAATCAAAGCCACAATGAGGTACCATCTAACGCCAATTAGAATGGTGATCATTAAAATGTCAGGGAAGGACAGATGCTGGAGAGGATGTGGAGAAACAGGAACGCTTTTACACTGTTGTTAGGAGTGTAAACTAGTTCAAACATTGTGGAAGACAGTGTGGTGATTCCTCAAGGATCTTGAACCAGAAATACCATTTGACCCAGCAATCCCATTACTGGGTACCTACCCAGAGTATTATAAATCATTCTGAAAATGCACACATATGTTTATTACAGCACTAGTCACAATAGCAAAGACTTGGAACCAACCTAAATGCCCATCAATGATAGACTAGATAAGGAAAATGCGGTATATATACAGCATGGAATACTATGCAGCCATAAAAAAGGATGAGTTCATGTCCTTTGCAGGGACATGGATGAAGCTGGAAACCATCATTCTCAGCAAACTGACACAGGAACAGAAAACCAAGCACCATATATTTTCCCTAATAAATGGGAGTTGAACAATGAGAACACATGGACACAGGGCAGGGAACATCACACACTGGGGCCTGTTGGGGGATGGGGGGACTAGGGGAGGGATAGCATTAGGAGAAATATCTAATGTAGATGACACGTTGATGGGTGCAGCAAACCATCATGGCACGTGTATACTTATGTAACAAACCTGCATCTTCTGAACATTTATCCCAGAACTTAAAGTATAATAAAAATAAAAATAAAAAAAAGAAAGATAAAAAAAGTTTCTATTTGATAATAAACATACAGAAAAATGTGACAGCCGAAATCAAGCTTGTCCAACTCCTGGCCCACAGGCCACATGCGGTCCAGGACGGCTTTGAATGTGGCCCAACACAAATTCATAAACTTCCTTAAAATGTTATGAGATTTTCTTGAGATTTATTTTTTGGCTCATCAGCTGTTGTTAGTGTTGGTATATTTTATGTGTGGCCCAAGACAATTATTCTTCCAACGTGGTCCAGGGAATCCAAAAGACTGGACACCCTAGCTTAAATGTACAGCTAAAATATTGGCTACAACAAGTCTTCAGCCAGCTCAAAAATAGGTTATCATTGATCCTTTTATGCTCCCTTTGTTTCATGTCCTCTTCCCTCTGTCTCAAAGGTAACAACTACTTTGATCTAATACAGTAGACTAGTTTTGTCCATTTTTTTATTTTATAAAAATGTGTTTCTGTGATAGGCATTTTTCCAGGACAGGCTTCTTTCATTCAACATTATATTTGTATCTTGGTCCATTTTGTGTTGCTATAAGGGAATACTTGAGGCTAAGCAATTTATAAAGAAAAGAAGTTTATTTGGCTCATGGTTCTGCAGGCTGTACAAGAAGCATGGCACCAGCATCTGCCTATCTTCTAGTCAGAGCTTCTGTGCTGCATCAAAACATGATGGAGAAGGTCACAGGGGAGGCAGGCAGGTGCAGAGAGCAACCAAACCTCAGGGGTGTCTGGAAAAAACTAATTCACTCCTCCCTGAGAACCAATCCAAGCTCAGGAGAGTGAGAACTCACTAGGGGAGGGATAGCATTAGGAGAAATATCTAATGTAGATGACACGTTGATGGGTGCAGCAAACCATCATGGCACGTGTATACTTATGTAACAAACCTGCATCTTCTGAACATTTATCCCAGAACTTAAAGTATAATAAAAAAAAAATAAAAAAAAGAAAGATAAAAAAAGTTTATCTTTTTTTGATTGGCATCAAGTGAATGGCATCAAGCCATTCATCAGGGATCTACCCTCATGGATCACTTCCTTCTAGGTCCCATAACCCAACACTGCCATACTGGGGATTAAATTTTAACATGAGACATGGTGGGAACAAACGTCCATTCCATAGCAGTTTGTAAGTTTCAACCATATTATTTTAGGCTGTGCTTATCTATTGCTGCACATTTTCCTATTGTTTCAAATGCCACAATATTATATCCCACTTATTCTCGATAGACATTTATTTTCTTTTTCTCTTTTTCTCCCAGCATTTGGTTATTATAAATAGTGTGAAATGACGTGTTTATAAATGCATATAGTGAAGATATATTTCTTACAGCTGAAAACACTGTGTATAGTAACTATTTATAGTTAAGTATCACTGTTGGGTCCTAGGTATGTACAAAATCAGTTTTTCAAAGTGATAGTACTAATTTTTACACTCACTATTCATCAGATTTCTGGTAGCTCTCTAGTTTCTAACCAACACTTAAGGTTATTTGTCTTAATAATTTTCAACATTATTGAGGGCAATTAGTGGCATAATATTGTGTTTAAATTGGTTATTACAATACAGAGTACAGCAGTAAGTGTACAGAGTGAATACATTTTTAAATGTACACATTTTAAATGTACAGAGTGAATAAAGTTTTCATATGTATATGCTTATTTTATCAGCACTGAAATGAAGACATAGAACATATTCATTCCAATAATTACCTTTCCAAAGGTGAATGTAACCCTGAATTCTATCAGCATTGACTGGTTTTATTTTTCTTGAATATTTAATTGCTTAATCTCTTGACTGAAGAATCAGTGAAGTTCCTCTGTATTACTGGAGCTAGCTTCAGTTTATTATTCTTCACTGATATGCACTATTCCATGTTATGGGTATAGCAGTTAGCTGTTTTATCATTAATGTTCTTTTGGTTGTTTTTTGCTATTTTCAAAATGCTATGATTTTAGTGGATATGTGCATTCATTTTTATTGGATATTTACTAAACAATGAGATTGCTAGCGTGGTGCATATTTTAGAAAAATATTTTGATTTTAACTTTTTGGGTCTTTATGTTTAATTGATTTTTTTTATAAACAGCATAGAGGTTTGATTTTTTAAATGGGAAATATTGTCCATTTACATTGGAAATAATGATGTTTAGTTTTTCTCTAATATCTTCATATTTTCTATTTGCTTCATTGCTAATTTGCTTATTTTTCTTTTGATTTATTAAGTACTATTTCTTCTTCTACTGTATTTTTCCATTAGCTTACTATTTTCATATTATTTATTTTATAGTTATCTTGAATATATAAAATGCATTATTCATTTATTAGTCTACTTTGATTTAGTTATTGTATCACATGTCCAGAATGATAGAATTTCATCTTACAAAAGTTTAATTACATTTAATTCTATTGTCTTTTATATTATTGCTGCCAGAAATTTTACTTGTACATATATAGGAAATCCCAGAAAAAAAAATGTCATTTCTGTAAATAATCATTGTTCACTTATCTTTCACTAATAAAACATCTAACCTTTCTAGTGTTTTTTTTTATTCTTTCCCCCTTGTTCATGCCATCACATGAGAGTGCTTTTTCTCTGCCTGAGAAACCACATCTAAATATTTTAGTTCATGACTAATGATGCCAAATTCCCTCATGTTTAGTTTGCCTGAAAACTTCTAATTTTGCTTTTATTTAGATTCCTTGTAAAGATATACTTCTCAAATAGAAAATGAACAAATTTTAATTACACAGTTTAATCTGTTTTAACAAATACATACATTCATTTAACTCACATCACTATCAAGACACAGAAACTTACTGCTATGTCAGAAAGTTTCTTAGATTCTTCATGTTCCTCTTTCAGTCATCCACTTCCAAGTAACTAATGGTCTTGTTTCTATTGTCAATAGATTATTTTTACCTAGTATATGATATAATATAAATGGAATCACACTATACGTAGGTTTTTGTGTCTGGCTTCTTTTGCTCAGCAAAAAGTTTTTGTGGTATCAGTAGTTGATTTATAAATATAGACATTCAGAGAGAGGCAAGGTACTCATAGGATCATAAAATAGATTCTATGTTTAACTTTCAGTAAAAACCACAAATTATTTGTCCTGACTGATTTTATATCCTCACCAGAAATGTCCCATTTGTTTAATATTTTAACCAACATATGTTGTTTACAATTCTTTGTATATTGCTCTTTTACTGAATATATAGCAAAAAGAAAAGCCATAAAGGAGAAAAACAAAGTTTTGATGTGCCAATTGACAAATTATTTGTAGAGAAAATGTGTAAGGAACTGCTACAAATCAATAAAAAAACGAAATACAACATAATTAAATTGGTCTAGAGCATTGAAAAGGCATTAGCAAAGATGATATTCAAATGTCCTATAAACATATAAAGATGTCAAACTTTATTAATCACTAGTGAAATGAAAAGTAAAACTGATGTGCAAGAGATGAATTTGATAACCCTTCACATGCCTCAGAATAGTTAAAATTACAAAGATAAATAATAAAAATTTTGGCAGGGATGTAGAACAACTTGAGCACTAGTGCAATGTTGAGGGGAGTATAAACTGGTATAACCACTTTCAAAAGTGGTTTCTCTCTTTCTACTAAAGTTGAAAAGCACATATGCTATAACCTAGCAATTCTCCTCCTGGATATATATGAAATAGAAATGTATTTTTAAATTTTCCAAAAAACAACTACTAAAATGTTTACAGAAACCCTATTTATAATAGTTCTGCTATAGAGGCTATCCAGATGGATATTGGCAGTATAACAGTATAAGGCAGATGTTACAATGGTTATATGATAAATTATTACCTAGGAATAGAAATGGAAAAAAAAAAATGATAGCTATATACCAAATATGTGAATCTCAAAAACATAATATCCTATTTTAGAAGCAGATCAAAAAATGCATGCTCTGTGATTCCATATACATAAATCTACTAAAAGACAACTGTAAACCAAAAATAAAATCTTAAGCCACCAAGTCAACTGAATGGATGCCTCCTCCCAGCCAAGTACATTCCAAAGTAAACCTGAAAAACTAGTTCAGGCCATGACGGGAAGGCGGCAGTCAGATATACCTCTTTATACCCTCCACCCTTTGCAATTCAGGCACAACTTACCAACATTAACATTAAAACAGAAATCTTAAGAAGGACAAAATAGACTCTTTGTAACAATAAGACACAAAATTCCAACCTGACTCTAGTATAGCATCACATGACAGCTAGCAGGCCCTGAAAGAAATCAAAGTATTTTATCCCAAAATATGTTTCTTTGACATATTTTTAAATGGCCTTACAAGGCTATGGCTTGTGGGGAAAATCCACATTCTGTAGAGAATCCCCTTCCCTTTCCAGATGTTTTCCTGATCTGGGAGAGATTAACTAAGAGTATGACATCTTTTAGTGTACTACAAGAGATATTTACCATCTATTCTTTCTGAATCCTGTTACCTGGAAGCTGCGTCTGCATAACAAGAACCTTGGCTTCCACAATCCTCCCTTATCTAAAAGACAAACATTTCCCTCTGCTGACTCCAACTCTTCAGGCAGAGCTTAACCCTTTCAACCAATTGCCAATCCAGAAATCATTCACTCCACCTATGACCGGTAAGCCTCTGTGTCAAGTTGTTTCATCGTTCTGGACTGAACCAGTGCATACCTGATACCTATTAATTGATGTCTTATGTCTCCCTAAAACGTATAAAAGAAAGCTGTAAGCCAATCACCCTGGGCACATGTTCTGAGGACCTCTTGAGGCTGGCTTTGGAACTTGGTCACTCACATTTGGCGTAGAATGAATTCCTTCAAATATTTTATGAAGTTTGACGCTTTTTCATCAACACAATAACCCAAAGGCAAACAAGACAAGATGGTGATTGACTTTTAAAGAAATATGACTGGCTGATTTCAAGGGACCTTGTGGATTACTGATTGTGGTAGTCAATTTAATAAGTGACTGAGCCAGCGGGTAAATAGGTATTTGGTCAAACATTATGCTGTGTGTCTGTGAAGGTGTTTTGGGATGAGATGAACATTTGAAGGAGGAGACTAACATAGATTGCCCTTCATAAGCATAGGAGTTCCTCAATTAGTTGAAGAACTGAATAGAATGAAAAAACTGACCTTCCCACCTCAAGTAAGAGAGAATTTTTCCTGCCAGATGGCCTTTGAACTAGGCAATCATCTTTTTTTCCTGCTTTTGGACATGAACTGAAAGCATCAGCTCATACTAGATCTCAAGACTGCCAGCCTTTGGACTGGATTTAAACTATCAGCTTCCTGGGTCTCCAGCTTGCCAACTTGTCCTCCAGATCTTAGGACTTTCTAGTCTACATGTCAGCCAATACTAATCTCTCTCTCTCTCTCTCTCTCTCTCTCTGTGTATGTGTGTATACAAAGATGAATAATAAAATTTTTGACAAGGATGTGTCAAAATGCATACATGTGTCAAGGGCACACACACACACACACACACACATATACACACTCACATACATCTATCTGGGTCTATTTCTCTGGAAAATTCTGACTAATACATTGGTCATTACCTATTTCTTGATCTTGGCTTCAGTACTATAGGTTTGTTTACTCTGGAAATTCATGAAGTTTTGTATTTATGGTTTGTGCTTTGCACATTCTCAGAAAATGTGAGTGAAAATAAGAATTTCTGCAAAGGTACAGTAGAATGTTACAGGCATATAGTACATTTCACGTGAAACCTCTATAGTCTTTCTAATCCTGAACCCCTGGGTGTATATTATTACTTGAATATATCTGCTAAGTGTTTACATACTACAGTCTTGTAAACCATAGCTAGTCTGTGGCTGTGTATCTCAGAGATTCTGAAATGTTTTTGGTTTACAGTGCCCTTAATGTCTTATTTTTGTTTGTTTGTTTGCTGTTTTGTTTTAGTTAAACTCGTAGCTCAAAAGAACTGCCTAGCAGCTCAACATTGAATAATGAGGTCTCAACAATTTCATAGTAGTAATTTGTGTGATTTTTGACAGGTGCTACTGTGTTCTCTTGAAAAACTAAAATTTCCCACTGTGCCCACCCTGTGAATTTATGCACTACTTCATAGGATCTTGGCATATGGCTTGGGAAACAAGGTCTTAGTCTATTCTAGGTATGGAGCAATTTGAACAAGTCATGTATGAGGTTTATGCTGTGTTTCTGCCTGTATTTCTTTCTGTATGTGTATTTTATTGAAACAAATATGTATACATGGATAATTGAATGCTTATCTAAGATTTTAAGGGTTTTATATTCCAAAACTATAGAAAAATAGGTTGTTTTATTCAAAGTGCTCACATTAGAACACTTAAGTGTAAAACATTTATTCAATTCTAAAGTCCCATTTGGAACTCGTTTCTCAGAATTAGCTTCTGATGAATATACAAATTGCCATGTTGGTTAAACAAAACAACACTGCTTTAGAGGTAGGATGAAGGTTAACAGACATAAGACACAACTGCACTTTAAAACATGCGGAATAAAATGATCAAAAATATCAAAGTGTATGTCCAGGTTTATACTAATTACCGCTGTGATTTAGTATTGCTATTTTCATGTATATTTTATATATACTTTTTTCCAATTTATTTTGGATTCAGGGTGTGAGTGCAGGTTTGTTATATGAGTATAATGTGTGATGTTGAGGATTGGGGTATGAATGATCCCATCACCCAGGTAATAGCACCCAATAGATACTTTTTGAGCCAACAGTCCCTTCTCTCCCCTCTACCAGTCCCCAGTGTCTCTTGTTCCCTTCCTTATATCCATGTGTACTCATTTTAAGTAAGAACATGCAGTATTTGCTTTTCTGTTTCTGTGTTAATTCACTTAGGATAATGGCCTTCAATTAGCATGCCTGTTGTTGCAAAAGATATGATTTCATTCTTTACTGTGTCTGCATAGTATTCCATGTATCACATAGGCATGGACAAAGACTTCATGATTAAACATCAAAAGCAATGGCAACAAAAGCCAACATTGACAAATGCGATCTAATTAAACTAAACAGCTTTTGCACAGTAAAAGAAACTATTATCAGAGTGAACAGGCAACTTACAGAATGGGTGAAAATTTTTGTAATCTATCCATCTGACAAATAGCTAATATCCAGAATCTACAAAGAACTTAAATTTACAAGAAAAAAACTTAACAAACCCATCAAAAAGTAGGCGAAGGATATGAACACACACTTCTCAAAAGAAGACATTTACGAGGCCAACAAACATATGAAAAAAAGCTCATCATCACTGCTCGTTAGAGAAATGCAAATCAAAATCACAATGAAATACCATCTCATGCCAGTTAGAATTGCAATCGTTAAAAAGTCAGGGAACAACAGACACTGGAGAGGATGTGAAGAAACAGGAATGCTTTTACACTGTTGGTGGGAGTGTAAAGTAGTTCAGCCATTATGGAAGACAGTGTGGTGATTCCTCAAGGATCTAGAACCAGTAATAGCATTTGACCCAGCAATCCCATTACTGGGTACATACCCAAAGGATTATAAATTATTTTAATATAAAGACACATGCACACATATGTTTATTACAGCACTAGTCACGATAGCAAAGACTTGGAACCAACCAAAATGCCCATCAATGATAGACTGGATAAAAAAAAAAAAATGTGGCATATATACACCATGAAATACTACGTAGCCATAAAAAAGGATGAGTTCATGTCCTTTGCAGGGACACGGATGAAGCTGGAAATCATCATTCTTAGCAAACTAACACAGAACAGAAAACTATACACCACTTGTTCTCACTCATAAGTGGAAGTTGAACAATGAGAACACATGGACACAAGGAGGGGAACATCACACACCGGTTCCCATTGGGGAGTGGGGGACTAGGGGAGGGATAGCATTAGAAGAAATACCGAATATAGATGATGAGTTGATAGGTGCAGCAAACCACCATGGCACGTGTATACCCATGTAAAAAACCTGCACGTTCTGCACATGTATCCCAGAATTTAAAGTATAATAAAAAACATAAAAGTAGAAAGAAGTTAAAAGTCAATCTACCATTGATGGGTACCTAGGTTGATTCCATGTCATTGCCAGTGAGAATAGCGCTGTAATGAACATATGAGGGCATGTGTCTTTTTGGTAGAACAATTTGTATTCCTTTGGGTATATACCCAAACAAATAATCCATTTAAAAATAAGCTAAAGATATTAACAGATACTTCTAGAAAGAAGACACACGAGTGGCCAAGAAACATGAAAAAATTCTCATCGTTACTAATCATCAGAGAAATCAAATCAAAACTGCAATAAGATACCATCTCACACCAGTCAGAATGGCAATTACTAGAAAGTCAAAAAATGAAAGATACTGGTGAGTCTGTAGTGAAAAGGGGACATTTATACCCTGTTGGTAGCAATGCAAAATCCTTCAGCCACTGTAGAAAAAAGTTGAAGATTTATCAGAGAACTTAAACCAGAACTGTTAATACCATTCAACACAGTAAAATATTTCTAATGTGATGAATGTTACTTTAGTTAACTCGTTATTACATATATTTCTTGAAATGACTTGATAAATTTATATCTCATTTGAAATTTACTAAATTGTTTCCGGAAAAAATTTTAAAAAGTAATATAGCATTTACTTTGAGGAAAAAAAAAAGCATCAGTAACTTTGATAGCTTTAATATTTTCCCTTGAGAACAATTAACCAAACAAAAAGAAACAGAAATAAGCAATATTAGATTTTTTTTTTCAAACAGGAAAAAAAAATGTGTGTGTTTGTAACTCAATCTGCTTTTACATTTGGTTTAAAAATACATGTCATCAACACTTATTTTCTTTTTGGTTTTTTTTTTTTTTTTTTGGTTTTTTTTTTTTGAGACGGAGTCTGGCTCTGTCGCCCAGGCTGGAGTGCAGTGGCCGGATCTCAGCTCACTGCAAGCTCCGCCTCCCGGGTTTACGCCATTCTCCTGCCTCTTTTTTAGTAGAGACGGGGTTTCACCGGGTTAGCCAGGATGGTCTCGATCTCCTGACCTCGTGATCCGCCCGTCTCGGCCTCCCAAAGTGCTGGGATTACAGGCTTGAGCCACCGCGCCCGGCCTTCTTTTTGTTAAGTCACAATATAAGTAATGGAGTTACTCCATAAATATTTATTGGTATGATATCTATTAATAAATTATTCTTAAAACATAATTAATATTAGATTTTGACTTGTATTTCCAACTACATGTATTTTTATTTCTTTGACTAATTTTATGATAATGGTAATGAACAAATGCCCCACATTCAGTAAAATATTGGAGTTGGTACTTTATTAGCGCTCTCCAGAGAACAAAATAACCAATAAAATAAATACACACACACACACACACACACACACTGCTTTAGTGACATCCTAAACCACACTGGGGAGGACAATCTGCTTTTTGTCAGTCTTCCAAATCACCTGCTATTCTCATCCAGAAACACTCTCACAGACACACCTAGAAATGATGTTGGACCAAATTTTTGGAAACTGCATGGCCTGATCAAATTGACTCACAAAATTAACCATCACAGTCATTAAAAGTCATGTTTGGGGACCATGTCAAGTGGCAAAACTGCTCCATTATTAGCTCCATTATCATGAACTAAAATGGCAAAACTAAAGTTAAAAAACCGAAATAGGCAAACAAATAAACTCAATAATGCTGTTCCACAACAATGCTTTAAACCATGTAGAGTATAATAATTTTAGTGATTTAAATGAATATTTGGCTATTTTTATTTACTGTATAAATAACATATCATAGCATCATAACTATATGTCATTAAAGCTTAGTCAGCTTAACGTAGTTATTTTCATTTGATTATGATCTTAAACTTGATTGAGATATCTGGGGCTTTGGCAAATATTTTCAAGGAACTACAAACAGCATTGATGCTATGAGAATCTTGTGGGTCTATCATCATAATTTGCATAATTTTGTCTTTAAGAGATATATGTAAAAATGGTGTTGCTTCATTCCAAGATATCAATTTTTAGGCTTTTCTACCCATTGGCAAATTTTTCTCTAGTGCATATTTTCTTACACATCCACCTATACTAGTTGTAACCAATTTTTTAAATATTTATCAATTTGAAAGATGAAAATATTTTCCTAATTTTAAGGCTTTTGACATTTAAAAAAAGAACACACTTCTACATGCTCAGTGTTTATATGTATTTCTTCTTTGTTTTTTGTCACTTTTGTATACTTTGCCTATTTTCCCACTGAGTCATAAATCATTTTTCACATAGATTGGTAAAATGCTCTAAGATGGTAGTGGCATTAATCCATAGGTATTGTTTATGCGCACTGAAAATATTTGTTCAAATTTATTTTTTTAAGTGTTGGTGAAAATATGCCATACAGATATTTTAAATAATATTGTGAAATTATAATCTTTGTTTATTTGGAATCTGCATAAGCTGTATTTCCTTAAAAAGTCTTCTTTAGCACAAATATTCAGTTACTCTGGATAAAGGAACAAATTCAATCTTATTTCTTGTCTATTTTTATTCAATTGTACAAATATAAAATATTAAATACTTTACCCTTCATTAGCAAATAATGTGCTATCTCTATAACAGAAGTTACATCTAAACATGTAATAGTATATTATATTATGGTATTTTATACTTATACTATACAAAGACTAAAGCATAAACATTACATATGAAATAGAAATCAGTTAGGTAATGTATAATGTTGAAATTTAATATTTGGTTGAATGCTCCCCTTAGAGAAAGAATGATCATTTAGAAACGAAAGATGTAAAAGTCCCAAACAGCCTGAGTCTTCAGAGTCTTCAAATTTTCTTTACCTCTACAGCTTGATTTGTACAAAAGAATATTTTATTCAACTACTCTAACACTTCCATTGAAAGATGAAAAAATTGCATCCAAAGGGGGTTATTTGATTTATGTAAGACTTAATAGCTAATGGCCGCAGAAATTGAACAGAATTTAAGTTCTCATAATATTCTTTATTTTAGCTCATGATGTTTTAAAGTTGGCTTACAGCAGAAAGAAAATTTGAAGTAATATTAGTATGACTTTTAGGACAGCAAGCAAATCAACATTTAATTAAACAAACTGAAATTGAATGCTTTTATTCCCAAGCCCTCCCCAAATACCTCTTTAGGATCCCTGAGCAACACCTTTGATAGTTTCCTAAAATTACATATTAACTTAATTTTGAAATGATGCAATAAAGCTTTTATTTAACTATTAAAAGCATGCTCTCTTGAACTGATTTACATACATATAGAGATCCAGTAAAACTCAGCGGATATTTTAAGATCTTTTACAGATAAAGCATTATGACAATTAAATATGCTTGAGTTTAAAAGAATAATTCATAAAAAAAAGATGACGTAGGCTTGTGAATATAAAGAGCATTAGGCTTACCTTCTGAATGTTTTTATATATTACACTCAATGCTATATGACTCTAGGAAAATTTTACAAGAAAACTCATTCTCAAATCTGAGATTAAATGTACCTTGCTTACATTCATGGTTTTTACATTAATGGTTTATAGTTTATCAGTGTTATTATGCAATGTTTTCAAATAGGCATCCTTTTTATTGAAAACTATATAAAACTAATTTATCCAGAAGGGAAATTTAAGGCACAAACACATTTCTGTATGAAATGAGACTTAAAAAAGAAACTTTGGAAGGGGAATATTTAAGTTTGATTACAAAATAATCTGATCCATGCTTTCAGTTGTAACACTAAAAAGTATATAAACCTACTACAGTTAATTACAGTCATAAAAGTTTTACTGTTATGTAAATACATGCATATATTATAAAGAAATATCTGTGCATGTGTGTGTGAAAGTACACAATTCAAAGTTTGTATCTATGCCTAGGCAATACCTAGAAAATGATGCGTAACAAAATTATTGCACTCAGGAATGATTTGCAGTGCTTAATTTACTGCATAACTTATAATATTTAGTAGGAAATATTATAAGTTATCCAATAAATCAAACACTGCAATATATAGAAACTTTTAAATCATTGCCACTACAATGAGTAAAATATCATTGAAATATATTTTGGTGCACAGTCAAGCTATATTCACCACAAATTTATGTCAAGAAAATATCTTTCTTGTTATAAATCCTCTTTTTTCTCTCATCAAAAGCCTAAATTACACGATAAATCTCCAAATTTAGTTTTTATTGTATCCAAACTCATTTTAAAAATTTGATAAAACTGATCATTCACAGAAATGAGATTTTCTTTGAATGTAAGCAGTATTTCTATCTTCAAACTTGAACTTACTACACTGCCGTCTATAGCATGTCCTCTGAATATGATGTGTGCTCATTCTCAATTTTTCTGTCAGATATCATTGTGCTTGATTTATAAATATAGCCAGTACTAGAGAATTTGGGGGCAGCGGTAAGGAAGAGTTAGAAAGACATACACACAACTAGTATTTATGTTTCATCTCTTAATTTTTCTTTGTAAGCACTATGTTTACCTAAATACTTTAGTGGGAATTTATACAGATTGTAAACAAATTTTATTGATAAATATTTTAATTTGTTTAAAAACTTTAATAGCAATAATCAATAATCACATAATGATCATTGTATCTATTCAATTAACGAGGATCCAATTTTGAGAAAAACACAAAGTTTTGGTGTCATTATTAAATGTCTTGAGAATGCATTATTTTTAAAAATATCAAAAACAAAGCAGAAAGAGTAAGCAATTAAAAAAAAAAAAAAAAAAAAAAAAAAAACCTCAATGGATCAACTCTAGTTTGTTTCTAAAGGGCCCTCCAATGCCAAGGGCAGTTTTGTTGAAAGAAGTCTGTTCTTTACTTTTTAATAACATATTTACTGTAGTCTACAGTTTAGTAAAAAATTTTGAAGTTTCAAATCCTTTAAGCATGCTTAGCAGTGACTCAAGAACAAGGTGCACTGGTGGCTAAGATAACTTTTGATACAAAAATAACATTCTATAGATCTTTTTATTTAGTTATTGACCCACTCCACACCTGTACATTTTTTGTTACCGCAAGGTTAAAGGGCCAAGTGGTTTATATATATATATATGTGTGCGTGTGTGTGTGTGTGTGTATATATATATAGAGAGAGAGAGAGAAAGGGAATGACAATTTTTGCACCAGTTGAATAGTATACACAAAATAAATAATTTTCTAACATATGTTTCATATATCATGTTTCCCTTGATTGTTTTGTCCAAATTCAAATCAAATCAACTGTCGATTAATTTTATAGAATGGATAAGCTGTTGCAACAGAAATTCAAGCTATCAAATTTTTAGAATACTTATCTAGAGCTTAAATTTCTTGCTTAGGAAATATAACAGATATTAACATTCATTTTTAAGGGTAGCATTTTTTTCTAATGTTTCAGTTTGGCAGCATATTTAATTGCTCATTTTTATCTGGAGTTCAGTTCAAACCTATGATACTACAGCAGCAATATATTAAGAGTTGGCAGTTTAAAGCTCAGTATTTAAAGATTAGCAGTAAATTATAGCACAGACTGCACATTAAACTACCATCTTGTGCAACAAATGTTACAGACAATCTGTAACCTGAAATATTAATATCTTATGGCTTTGGAGATTACATTAATTACAGCCACTTTTAGAATGCAATAATTAGACTGTTTTACAGTAGCCACTAAGGTCAGTTTATACAAGTAATTATTCACCTGCTACAAAGCTCCATAAATGAATTAAGTAATCAGCATTACACATAGTACTGCACATATCTCACAAGCACAATTTGTTAGTGTGTATATTTTATATGCAAATATACACACTCTCAAGTTGTGTTGTTTTGAAAGGACAATATTGGTGATTGGCATTTTTGTGGGAGCAAAAAAAAGCATTCGGAATTTAATTGAGGATTATCTGGCATCAAATTAAAAAAATGAAATATAATGCTCACCTGTGTATGATATAGGTTTGAATGTGAATAATCTATTTTCCTGATAAATAAGTAAGATTTTACACTGTATTAAATGACTACGCAGACTGGAAAAAAAATGATTATTGAATGCTCTGGAAAATAATTCATTTCCATGAACAAATAAGGGTAAGTCGATGAAATGGTTATCTGAGCAATCCACCAACAAGTTATGCAGAAAAATAGCCATGTTGTTTTTAGCAGAATTAATTAATTAATATAAATTACACTTTAAATATGTTGACCAAATAACTTACATGGGATTTATTGGAAAACTAAATATTAAAAAAGAAAAATATACTCAATGACTATAATAAAACTTATAGATGGAAAATCAATAACTGATATATGTAATAGAAAAACAATTTCCATTGACAGAAGTGGTAAAGGGTGTTATGAAGCGTGAGCTGCAACATTTGTTAAGAAAATGACTGTAATGAGCAATATTATAGCAGTTGAATCACATTAAACTGGGAAAGTATTATTAACTATCCCTGATTCTACTACATTTTATGTAATTTTACTGCAGCTCTCAAGTAATTATCACTAGGAAGCTTAATATTAATAGAAAATCTAAGTCTGAGACTTTAATTCATTGACTTGTCATATAATAAACACCTATGGTATACCAGGCCCTAGACAGAGTGTTGCAAATATACATAAAAAAAGAAATATGTTGAAATATATTTTTCATCTGAACTTCCTCTGTCTCCACTTTCCATTTTCTCCCTTGCAAAAACAAATTCCCTATACTCAGTGCATAGCCATGGAAGTACAGCATTCGAATATACTACATGTAATGTATGTTTATATTATCCTTTCCACACCCCAATTGATGTATGCACAGCTATACCCTTCTTAACTAGACCCAAGAATCAAGGGTGAAAAAAATGTTGCCTAAATCTACCCTTATAATTTACCTTCTCTGATAATGTACTCTGAGCTTATACTCTACCCTTTCACAGATGGATTGTCCTTAATCAGAATCTCAAGTCCTATTGTACTCATCAGAAACACTGAAATGTTTATTGAGTTATTATTCTATTTTAGACTTTATTTTGGCAATATGGCAATATGGGTATCAAACTAATCTTTCCCCAATAATTTACATTAATACCACATATGTTTCAATTGACAAGGATTCCAAGATAGACTAAATGCCTAGTCACTACTCTAACTGATAACATATACTGAAATACTGAGAGCTATGATAGCCAGGAAAGTTGACAAAAAAAAAATTAAATTTCATTGGTGTTAATCACTTGGACAATTCACATACCACCTCCTATTCTAAATAAAGTAACTATAACTGTAACCAAATGAGTCATTCAGCAAAAGAATTAGTAGAGGTACAAAGTGGAAGCATTTTCCATTTTTTTATAGTAATATATTCTGACCAAGAAGGGTAATATGTTGTTGTGTGGAAAGGAAGGAAAAAAGATAAATCAGAAATAATGTGGTCCTGAAAAGCTGAGGACATTTTCTGACTGAGTGAAAGTGCATTATTATGGAAATATTTCTGATTAAAATAAGAATTTGTTGATTTAGACTTAAAGTTTTATGTACAAGTAATTGGTCCACTGTATTTAACTATTTGGTAACCGAATATCATAGTGTAGGCAAGTTAAATATTTTTTTCATGTAGAGATGTCTAGCTACTGAATTTTTCTACTTACTTTGTGAGCTTTCACAAAATCTTAAAAAGAAAAAAATGTAAATTTTCATATCTCCACATACTCTGATCACTTATTTTTCTTAATTATTGAGTAATATCTTGTTTCTAAATTCACTCAACTTAGCAACCATTCCATTATCTGATTGTTTTCAGATATGATTGTGGAGAATATCAGATAAAAAGGGAAAATATTTTTCTATCAACACTTTAACATTCTCATAAGTTAAAGATGGTAAGATTTCTGTTTTACAAGAAATACTATAATTGTCATAACATTATTTAAGATAACTCAATTTTAAAATCAACAAAATAATTCCCACTTCAAGTTATTTCACACATACAAAAATAGAGGAAGACCTTGGCTTGAGATTAGAAGGAATTTAGAAAGGATCAACTATAATAGACTGTATAGAATTAAATGGTCATGTATTGTTGGACATGTCATACATTGTATGTATCATTTAGTTGAAATGCAGTTGATGTAATTTTAACGTTTATTTTGTGTTCATATTAAATTGCCTCTAATCAAAGCTATATATTTTATATTTAAGAATATATGAAACAACTTATAACAGGCTTTTTAGCTTGCAGTTACATTTTTCTAATCAATTCTACAGTTCTGCCTGAGCCTTCTTCCAGAAGTACAATTAGATCACATTAATCCCTGGCTCAAAAAATAATCAGTGATGTCCTATTACCTACAGAATTAAACCCTTACTTTTTGGGATCGGATTTTATCTTGTCTCAACCTCAATTTGCAAAAACATGCTCCATCTTTATTTTGCTCATGCTGTTCTAGCAGAATAACCAAATAAGAAAATGTTCACATACCATAAATGATAAATTATTCAGCCTAGTTAGGCAGGGTTATTTAAACTCTGCTTTAAGTAAAATTACTAAGTATCTCACACTACATGGAGGTGTGTTTGTGGGAATAAATATTAAGAATAATGAGAAGGGTATCAGGCAGAAATTCACTTCTGCCACCTAGATCTAGTAACTGCAGACACAGTGGGTTTTTTTTTTTTTTTTCTTTTCACTTGTGCGCTTATCTCCGTCTATATATATATATATATATATATATATATATATATATATTTTGTCTACATTCTGCTTCAGACACTAACTGCTTACCTTGTATGTGTCTATTTATACACAAAAGATGTCTCTTTAATAGAAAAAGGTTGATTTTTTGACCTGTTTCTTCCTATCTTCAACACAGAGTTTCCTTCCAAGAATATGTAAAAGCTAGAGCTTTATCACCTAGCTATCAAAACGAGGACGTATAGGTTTACATCTCTATGAAACTGGGGCCAGAAATAATCTGCTGACTTGCTTCAGAAAACAAAAGAGTTTTCTCTCTGCATAAATATACCTATCACTAAAAAATTATCCAACAGAAACCTAAATCTGGGGCTGGTTTCACAATACTACTACGTGAAATAAAACATTTATCAACATAGTATGAAAACCTTAAAACTAAGATTATTGGACATAGCAAGCATGAAACTATCAAAACCACCATGTAAGTATGCTTCCAAAGCCCAAAGCACATAGGTATCCCATGGCAACTAACACTTTTAACAAATAAACCCAAAGTCTAAATTTGAGAATTTAATGAGTTAGTCATCTCTTTTGAGACAGAGTTTAGAAGATGGGATAAAGTAGATAATTTCTAATCAAATAATAAAACTAACATTAGAACATGAAATTCACCCAAAATAAATATAATATTTTAATATGTAAAGAATAAAATTAATGATTTAACAAGTTGTGTTACATTCATGCTATGGAATAACACTCAGCAATGTAAACAGACAGCTACCAATATACACTGCAGTTTGAATGGATCTCAATTTAACTCTGCTTATTGATTAAAACCAACCTCAAGGTTACATATGATATGATTCAATTAATTTAACATTCTTAAAATAACAAAATTATAGAAATAAATAATATATTATTTGCTTCCAGGGTTTAGGGAGGGGAGATGAAAAGAGATAACTATGTCTAAAATGGGTGGTATGAAGAATCCCTGTGATGGAAATGTTCTGTGTGTTGACTGTGGTAGTTGTCACACAGATTTACATTTTATAAACTTGCATGGAACTGAATATACACATAGACAAGTACATGTAAAACTAGCTAAATCTAAATAAGGTTGAGATTCTATTCATATTCATTTGTGATGCATAATGTTTGTAATATTGTATTATAGCTATGTAATATTTTACCATTGGAGAGAACTGGGTAAAATGTATACATAATCTCTCTGTATTATTTCTTGAAACTAAATATGGTTCTATAATTGTCTAAATTTTTTTTAAGTTTTTAAAAATCAACAAGACAAGTAGTGTCTGGAATATAGTGTTCAAACTGCTAAGTATACATCCAGAAAATTAAAAAAAAAACTTGTTAAAATAGAAAAAGAAAACATTTTCAGATTTAGTACTGTTGTATTAAGTTGTTGAAAAACTAATTGTGGTTCTTGCCATCACTTTTAATAGCAAAATGTAATGGCAAGAACTGCAATTACTTTTGCACCAACCTAATAAATCTTAATCCACCTACTTCTATTCCTAAAGTTCGTATTGAAAAACAAGTTGAATGGAAAAGTAATAAAAACAATAAAAACCCTCAAAAAACATATTAATTGAAATAACAAGGCAGACCTGGACTAGAGGCCCACCCTGGTGACACGAAAGCTCCCACACCCCCAGGCTCCAGGTCAGTCCCTTCAGCACCAGGCTTTAGGCCTACTTCTGTGAACGCAGGCTGCAGGCACATTCCTGTGCCAGGTCAGGCTCCACAGACTGTCTCAAGGCCCAGCCCAACACTAGATCAGCTCATGTGAACCCAAATTTCAGACTACCTCCTGTAGACCCAGGATCCAAGCCTGCAACCATAGACCCAGGCACCATTTTACGCAGCAGACACATATTCCAGGACTGCCCCATGGACCTAGTTATCAAGCCAGTTCCTCATAAGCCTAGGTGTCACACATGTTCACCTACTGACCAAGACACCAGGCCAGGCTGCTTATTGACTCCAGCAGCAAGCCCACTTGTGGACTTCACAAACCTCACCAGAGAGCTGCCTAGAATTTCTGGACAGGCTGACTGATGAAGAGTTTTTACTGCTGAAGCCAGCTTCTAAAGACTAGAAAAAGTTCTTCAAATGTGTGGATACCAACACAAGTCTGCAAGAATCGGTTAATTAGGGAAGTATAAGAAAACAAAAGAGAAGAAATAAAATGAAGCGTGAGTAACTGACTATAAAGAAATGGAGGTCTATAATTTGCCTGACAAAAAATTCAAAATAATTGTCCTAAAGTAGCACAATGAGCTGCAGTACAACACAGAAAGACAAGTAAACAATGTCAGGAAAATAATACATGAACAAAATTAAAAATTCAACAAATAGAAACCATAAAAAAGAATAAAATTCTGGAGTTGAAGAATACAACGGAAAGATTCAATAGAGAAATTGAACAGCAGACTCAATTAGACAAGGGTCAGTCAGTGACCTTGAATACACATCATTTGAAATTACTCAGAAGAGCAAATGGAAAAATCTATAGAAAAGAATAATGAAAGCCTATGGAATTTATGGCACACCATCAAGCAAAATAGTACACACATTTGAAGGTCCCAGAAAGACCAGAGAAAAAGAAGGGGGAAGAAAGATATTTAAAGAAATAATGACAGAAAATTCCCCAAATCTGGAGAAAGAATGCCCAGAACAAACATCTAAACACCCAGATCCAGGAAAACCCAAAAATCCTAAATAAGTTAAACATGAAGACATCTTTACCAGGATATATTATAATCAAATTCTCAAAAATCAAAGACAAACAGAGATATTTAAAAGTAGTGTGAAAAAAGCAACTCATCACATATAAAGGAACCTTTAAAAGACTGTAAGAAATATCTTTGAGGCAAAAAATAACAAGTATTGTTAAGAATGTGGATAAAAAGGAAGCCTGGTACATTGTGAATGAGAATGTCAATTGATACAACTATAATGGAAAATATGATGGAGTTTCCTCCCACCCCAAAACATAGAATAATTATATTAGCTAAATATTATCTAATTAGTTTAATTTTAAAGTTTAATGTACAATTAAATTAAAAATAGAATTACATATATGTATATCAAATAATAGACATCTGGAGAAACAGCTCTTCTATCCTCCAGTTAATGCAATGGAGCCAACACGCTGGGGCATCTCCTCAAATGAAAGAACAAGCTCTTACATCTTCCATCTCCTACCACCCAGAAAGAGGCACACGACTTGATAGGCCTGTTTGGGTTTTATAGACAGTGTATATCACAAAAGGAAAAAAATTACTTCAACTTATTTGCTGAGTGATTTGAAAAGCTGCAAGACTTACGTGGCATCCAGATTATAACATAGTGCTACAACAAGTTCAAGCTCTAATGTAGACCATATTGCCTCAAACTAGTGGAATGATGCAGCAATTTCACTTCTTGCTATAAATCCAGAAAAAATGAAATAAGTATCTCAAAGAGTTATCCAAACTCTCATGTTTATGACAATATTTTGCACATTAGCCAATATATGAAATCAGCCAGGGCCCATTGCTGAATGAATGCACTTTAAAAATATGGTATGTATACCAATGGAATATTATTCAGCCTTAAAAAATGTTGTCATTTGTGATAACATGGATGGACCTCGAGGGTATTATGCTAAGTAAATAAGCCAGGCACAGAATGACATATGCTGCCTTGTCTCACTTATGTGTGCATTCTAAAAAAGTTGAACTAACAAAGGCAGACACTAGTGGTTTACAGGGGCTGTGAATGAGAATTGAGGGTTGGGAAAAATGGAAAATGTTGGTCAAAGAGTAAAATGTTTCAGTTATGCAGAATAAATAAGTTCTGGATATTTAATGTATAGCATGATGATTATAGTTAATAATACTTTATTGTCCATTTGTTAAGAGTAGTTCTTAAAATTTCTCTCACCACAAATGCAGAAAAAGGTAGCTACGTGAGATAATGAATATGTTAATTAGTTTCATTATGGTAATCGTTTTCAGTGTTATATATGTATCAAAACATTACATTGTACAATTTAAATACATTTAACTTTTGTTTGTCAATTACCATTCAATGAAGATGACACTGGGGAGGATTTCATGACAGGAAGAAAAAAGAAAATTAAGATCTTTCTGCCAGTAACTGATCCAAAAAATCCAACTTATCAAGTACTAATAATCTAAAAGAAAATATGCGTGTAAGAAGTATATACTTAATATTTTTATAAAATAAAGCATTAGCTTCTCCCTCCCAGAAAAGAAGCACACAATAAATTTTATCTTTAAATAGAAGAATATTGTGTTACAACAATCCAACATAAATTTGAAAAAGTAAAGCAATTACAAATATGATGAAACAACCCAAAGGAAACACAGTAACTCAAATAGGCGATCAACTAGAGGTGGCTTCCAGAATATAAAAGATGTGAAACAGAAATTAGAAGAATTTAGAAAACAAACTGAAGGTAAAAGTACTTCCAAAATAATGATTAAATTACAAAAGCATAAGAGGAAAGCTCATAGAATGTAGTCAGAAAAGCAAAACCACAAAGAAATAAAGGCATACCTAAAAATATTCAGATAGAATCTAATTGTTACAGACGCTGCCGATATCTTCTCCATTCCTATCAGGGAAACACCACCCCGGATATTCAACGTGCGTTCTCTTCTATTTCCCTATGTGTTGGCTGGTCTGAGAAATAAAGGGAAAGAGTACAAAAGGGAGAAATTTTTAAGCTGGGTGTCCGGGGAGACATCACATGTCGGCAGGTTCCGTGATGCTCCCTGAGCCGTAAAACCAGAAAGTTTTTATTAGCGATTTTCAAAAGGGGAGGGAGTGTACAAATAGGGTGTGGGCCACAGAGATCACATGCTTCACAAGATAATAAAATATTACAAAGCAAATGGAGGCAGGGTGAGATCACAGGACCACAGGATGGGGCGAAATTAAAATTGCTAATGAAGTTTCGGCAGGCATTGTCATTGATAACATCTTATCAGGAGACAGGGTTTCAGAGCAGACAACCTGTCTGACCAAAATTTATTAGGTAGGAATTTCCTCGTCCTAATAAGCTTGGGAGCGCTATGGGAGACTGGGGCTTATTTCATTCCTTTGTCTTCAACTGTAAAAGACAGCCACCCCCTAAGCGGCCATTTTAGAGGCCTCCCTTCAGGGGCGCATTCTCTTTCTCAGGGATGTTCTTTGCTGAGAAAAAGAATTCAGTGATATTTTTCCCATTTGCTTTTGAAAGAACCAAATCCCGCTATCCCGTTCTTTTTTCAAGGTGCCCAGATTTCATATTGTTCAAACACACATGCTCTACAATTTGTGCAGTTAACACAATCATCACAGGGTCCTGAGGCGACATATATCCTCTTAAATTTACAAAGATGATGGGATTAAGAGATTAAAGTAAAAACAGGCATAGGAAATCACAAGGGTATTGACTGGGGAAGTGATAAGTGTCCATGAAATCTTCACAGTTTATGTTCAGAGATTGCAATAAAGACAGGTGTAAGAAATTATAGAAGTATTAATTTGGGGAACTAATTAATGTCCATGAAATCTTCACAATTTATGTTCTTCTGCCGTGGCTTCAGTTGGTCCCTCCATTTGGGGTCCCTGACTTCCCGCAACACATTCCCTTTGTTCTTTACTTTCAACTACCAGCATCTCTATCGCTGTTTCTGAAAGCTTTGTTTTAAGTTTCTGAAGTTTTCTTAGCCTATGCACATGGTAAACTTAAAGTTCAAGAAATACATTAGCCCTGAATTACACTTGATGGGCTGTAGCAACACAATTACTTCACTCTCACATGTGATGATAAACTGGGATATAACGGTTATATGGGATTCCACAGGTGTTATATCCCAGTATATTATCACATGTGAGAGTGAGAGGATTGTTTATGGAATATCTCTAGTAATTGTGACATATGGGAACAACGACAGTTCTAAGAAATATGTAGTTGGTCATTTGTTATTGAGTACAATTGAAGCCCTGATGAAAGAAAATAATGAGCTCAGGCCAGCCAGCTATTAACTCAAACACGGTTAAAGTCAAATAGCCTTTATCACCCTATAAGGAGTCCCTGATCTTCTGCATCTAAAGGAAAGTCTGCTAAAATGCTCAAGTCCTCAGTGTAAGAATAGAAATGCTACAAATAAGATTTAAAATAGAGCACTAGTACGTCTCTTATGATAAAGTCAGAACAATGATATACTAGATAAAAACCAAGGGCTAAATTTTAATACAGAATAACTTCCGAAGTATTGTCCTTGATCCAGGAGATAAGAGACTATTTTTAAAAAACTGCAATAACTGGCTAGTAAGGAGTGAATGATACTAGAGTAACATGCATGAAAAATAATTTTCAATACGGCAGACCAAAAGAATGGTGTGATAGTGGACCTCTTTCCCATTCCCAGTATTAAGCATCCTGGCAGGGATATCTGAGACAATAATGGCCCACAGTAAAATAGAGATTCTGCCATTGCTTTGACATAATAGTGAGGGATAGGTTCAGAGATAACAGGTATGTTAGAGCAGATTTATTACATAAGACTAACCCAATACACTATGTTTCTAGAAGAACCTCAAGAACCTCATTGCACTAAAGTAATAAAGAATGTGCCAATGAGAGGACCACCAACATCACTGAGAAGTTCAGTAGTGCCTTCCTCCGTGGGCGATAGCTGATTGTAGGGAAATCTTCTATTCTGATTTTTTTAAAACTTGATTTAATAGTGTCAGTGGTAAATCCAGGGTTCTGGAATAGCAGAGACCTATTAGCTACAATTAACTATGAAAGATAAGGAGGACATTATTTGTGTTTTCTACCATTGAGTCCTCTAATACCATGGAATTGTTTGAGGCAATTATGGTCTTAGTGGCAAGTTACTTTCATTAGAGCTTGAACTTGTTGTAGCACTATGTTATTAATTGGATGCCACTTAAGTATGGTAGCCTTTCAAGTTACTCAGCAAATAAGTTGAAGCAATTTTGTAATGTTTCTTTTTGTGATGTACACTGTCTATAAAACCCAAACAGGCCTACCAAATCATGTGTCTCTTTATTGGTGGTAGGAACTGGAAGATGCCACTGCTTGTTCTTTCCTTTGAGGAGATGCCTCAGCATGTTGGCTTCATTGGGTTAACTGTAGGATAGAAGAGCTGTTTCCATAGATGTTGTATATTCTTTGAACCAAATATAGAGTGGTATGTCCCTGATCAGTGTAATGCTTGTGTCTTTAACCCAGAGTTGAAAGGAAAAGAGTCCTTGCTCATCATTCCCTGTGATTTACCTGAGAAACATAAGCTTCCTTTTCCCCTAATTTTTGGCACCAATGAACCTCTCCTGGTTCTCCTCTATCAGAAGACATGGTAGGAGTTCCACTAAACTTATATTGAAAGTGATCTCCAAGTCATTTTGAGCTTCTCATAACAGTAGATTAGGAGTAGAAGAAAGAAGTTATTATGCTTACAAATGTTATTGACCTTGGTTATTATGACTAGGATTGCTGCTACCTGTTGAAGGTAGAGAGAAGTATCACGGCATTTGAAAGATCTAGTGGTGTGCCTGTTGGTGCTTTCATGTACAATAAAACTTTTAATTAATTAAAAATGTTATTAAAAAACCTTCAAGTAGCTATTTATGAAGAAAAAAACAGAAGTAGTTAACTATGCAGAGATTATTAACAAGTATACATCATTTAAGATGCATACAGCTGCAAGTAATATAATCCTCTCACTAGTACTGGTTTAAACAATAAAGAGATTATGTATTTGCTATAACAAAAGCCTAGAGGTAGGCAGTTCCAGGGTTGTTTCAATAAGTCTATAATATCATATCACTTAACAACATCTATGGGATTTTCTTTTAATCACCTGTTTCTGCCTAATGGTTACAATATAGTCAATTTGGGTCTAAATATCACATCCTTATATCATCTGGCATATGAAGCAGTAGAGAAGAGGCAGAATCTAAAATCTTTCTTACTGTGAGGCATTATCTTTACCATGAACCACCTCAGCAGGCTTTCCTGCCTACCCTACTAGTCAGAAAAATGCTAATAAGATAGATTCCATATACCTTTCACTTTTAAACTAAATCACATATGAAAATTGGCTTTTCAAGTAACTACTAGTTTTGATTTGGAATATACAAGGGGTATGTCTTTGACAACTAGAATAAAAATGGTCTTAGTTAAGAAAAATAACATTTGTTTCTCATTCAATCTAAAATATGTTGAATATGGTCTTACTAATGAAAAATTATGATACTAAAGGAAATAAAAATTTATGAATATAAATTATTTATAGGATAAGGCTAAATATAAATAAGATGTTTATGGGCAAAAGAAATTAAAGAATGGTTTTACTGATGGGTCTCTTTTGTTTATTTTTAAATGAAGCAATGAAACAGTCATTTTATTAGCTGAGCATCATCACTTGTAAGTAGTACATGGTTGTGTGCCCTGATTATCACATGTTATTAGATCTTTAAAGAAAAGATTATGCATATCTATGTAATTTATGCAGAACAAATATAAAAATAAATCTATAATGAATGTTTACAACATCATCATATTTGATTTATTTAATATACACTTAAAATGAAAGCTTTTTAATTGCTGCTTCTCCAAGTAGATTAGCTCTTCAAACAAACTAATGGAAAAAGTCTTGAGGTTTTATTTATGCCTACATTTTTGACTAATTAAGACACTCCCTTTATTAAATTCCATGTGTAATAGTTTAAGCAATGCTAAAGCAACAAAGTCATTTCTACTATTAAATGTAAAGTTTCTAGCCTAAGTATCTGCCTAATTTTACTTTACACATTAGAAAAAATAGCTATTAGCAGCTTTCAATCCATGCCTGCCTGCTCTATTTCGAAATACATGTCTGAGCTTTTACACAATGATACACAGAATGGTATAGACTGCCATCAAGTTAAAACGTATTCTAAATGCTCCAATGAAGACTATAAATTTTACTCTATAAGTAATTGTGGCAATTAATACAATGATTCATCTAATTTACTAATTTAATGAAAATGTATGCAGTATAAGTAGATATTGTAGTATAGGTAAATGTAAATAATGCATTTCTAAAACAGATATTTTCACTGTAACATATAGTTGAAATGGAGTTTCATTATTTCTGATAGAAGCTATGCAAATAATGTGACTTTCCTAAAAGTATATGTCTCCTAATTTCACTAGAAGAATGTTTGAGTTTTAAAAAAAAAAAAAATCATGGCATTTCTAAATTACTGGCAGCATATTTTTAGAAAGCATTTTCAAAATGTGGTTTAAAAACTAACTCAAAAGCTGCTTAGAGATTTTAAAGTATTGTTTTCTATAACCTATGAATCTGGTCCTTCATGTCATCTGCCTGAGGAAAAATTATAAAACAGGAAATTAATATTGCTTATAGTAAATCTTAGATTTTGGAGATAACCAAGATGGCCCTTCGATTTTGTGAAGTTCAGCATGCTAGTGATCACTCCTTTGATCTTTTCAGCTTCTGCTTCAGTTTATAATTTCCTTGAAAGCTATATTTGTGCAAATTCTATTTTTTTCTGCCTATCAAAATTCTATCATAAAAGGTCTAATTCCATCCTTAGAGAATAACTCTATACTGAAATTCACTTCTTTGAATTTCTAGATGACCTATTTTTATTTATTTATCTGATACATGCTGATTCATACACGCCAAGGGAATATTTCACAGCTTAAAGACCTCGGGGAAAAACATGTACTGAGCAGAATAGACTTCTATCATTGTTGGAATTCAAATAGCCTCAAAGGATAGATTAGGTGGCATAACATGAGAAGTAAAGAAAAGGATCTGGAAGAGGTAATACAATATATTGTACTGTAATTTTCCTTTATAGTGATTTGAGTAAAGCCTTTCTCAATCAGATGTAGAGTAGCAAATGATCACTCTGCTTAATGAAGAAAATGTCTATGTTTAGATTGTGTCTGAATTTTATTTCTGAATGATTCATGACAAAATATTACGGGAGTTTAAACTTAGGTACATAATGATGACACAATTAGAAAGCATACAATTAAATTGCTTGAACTATGAAGAAAAAGCTACACCTTTTTAAATACAGCACCTATCCAAATGCTTAAAAATTAAAAGTACCACAAGAGAAATTACGGTTTTCAGATGAAAATCAAATAAATCTCTTCCCCCTCTATATATTTAAATACACATGCTTCCCTTCTGTCTTTGACCATAAATACTGTAGACTACTGCAATGGGCAATAAATTACATAATTAAGGTCATTTATCTACCTTGTCCAGCTAATATCTGAAACTGTTAAAAACTCATTGTATTTGAGCTTCTACACTTGAATCTCTTTCAGTGATATAAATAGGTTTGTTATTCCAAGTAAATCATTTTTGAAATAAAATATACAACATAAAAGTGCACAAATTATGAATTCATAACTTAATATATTTTTGCCAACTGAACATATTCATCTACCCAGTACACAGATCAAGAAATTGAGTATATTGAATATTATCAGTATATCTGAAGTTTCCCACATACTCACTTCCAGTTACTAACCCCAACAGGCAATCACTCTACTGATTTCTATCAACATAGACTGTTTTTTCTAGATTTTTACCTGTATATAAATGAAAATACACATTATGTACTTTTTTGTGCTTGTTTGTTTGTTTTTTTTTTTTTGGCTCAATATTATCTCTGTTAGTTTTATCTATATTGTAGTATGCGGCAATACTTGATTCGTTTCCATTATTCTATAGCATTCCATCTATAGTATTCTCTGTAACATTCAATCCCATTAAAATTTTACCCATCTTTATTCATTCTGTTACTGACACAAATTCAGTCATTTGCAAATTTTGGTATTACAATAGTAGTGCTATAAACAATTTTGTATATTTATTTTGTTATGCATATAATTCATATATATACACACATTTGCATTGGGTTACAAATAGGAGTAAAATTAAAATTTGGGAGCTGTAGGTTATACTTAGTTTCAGCTTTGTTAGATATTGCCAGTTTTCTAAAGTAGTCATACAACTTTCTATTTATCCAGCAACATGTAAGTGTTAAAATTGTTTTATATCTTGCTAGTTCTTGGTATTATAAGTCTTTCTATTTTTAGATATTTTGCTCTGTGTGTGTGTGGGGGGGTGCGCTTATGTGTACACATACATGCCTGTATGTTATGGCATTCTGTTTCTTCATTTTTATTTGAAACCAATTATATTGAGACACAATTCATGTATAATAAAATGCATCCATTTTAAGTGTACTAATTTTTAAGTTTGTAAAAATTTACAAACTTACGTAATCACCTCCATGATCAATTTGTAGAAGTCCTTTTTATATACTGTTATTTGGCAGATATAAGTGTATATGTATATATTTTAATACATATGTGTTGATGCACATAAAGATGAAAATATATACACATCTGTAGATATGTGTATTTTTATGTGTATACATATTTCTCCCATCTTTTAAAACTTTATTAATGCCATCACATAAAAAATTATATTACTTTTAATGTAGTCCAACTTGTCCAAGCTTTTATTTATAGTTTGTGCTTTATATGTCATTTATATCTATTATATCAAGTTTATAAAGATTTTTTCCCAGATAATATATTATTATTTCAACATTGAGATTCACAATCGATCTAGAATTAATTTTATATAGTTTGTGTACAAAAAGTACATTTCATTTGTTGTAAGTAAAGGGCAAAGATTATTTCTTTTATATGTTTATCTTATTGATACAACATAATTTAATAAAATTATCCATTTACCAATTTTTTGCGACAGTCTTTTTCTTAACTGCCAGTAGAATAGGTTAGTTTCTCTGCTATTTCTGCTTGTTTTCTCTTTGTAAATTAGTTCACAAAAATAATAGTGACTTAGTTAATATATTGCTTTGTAATAACACCTGATATCTGGTTTATTCTTTTCTTAATGTTGCCTTACTATTATTGATCATGATTACATTACACATGTATGTCAAAAATAGAAGAATTGCTGTTCTCAACAATATTGAGAATTCCAAACTAAAAATGTGGCACAATTCTCTATTTATTAAAGTCTTCAACTTCTCCTTATTTGTAATTTTCAATTATATTATTGGTTACTGCTCGTTATAAGATTTTTTCCTTTGTAAATAAAACATTTTTTTGGTAATTTCATTTATATTTGTTTCAATTTCTATTATTGCATATAAAAGTACAATGTGCAAATGTGAATATTGCTTTATATTTGGCAACTTTGTTAGTTTTTAATTCTCATACTTTTTGTTTGAAGCTATTTCTTGGATTTTTTCAGCATATAAATAATTATTTGAAATCTATGACAGTTTGAATGTTGTACTTCTTTTCTTACAACGTTGGAGTAGCTAGAGCATGTATTATAATTTTAAATATATGTGGATTTACTTAAGAAACCTTGTGTACTTCTTGATCCCAGCCAAAAAGCGTATAATGTTTCATAATTGCATGTGTTTACTGTAAAATTTTTGTAGGTACTCTTTGTCAAATTAAAGAAATTTCATTGTTAATTTGCTCAGTACTTTAAAATAATTAATGAGCTTTGAGTTAATTATATGGCATTTCTCTATACGATGACATTATTAATCTATGAATGTTCTTGTTCCTTCCAATTAGTGTTATAAAAAAATTATAATGATTGATTTTTAAATGTTAAACAAACATTACATTTTTGAGCAAATATTATGTATCAAAATAGGCTGAGGTTGTTTGTGATACATCATCTTTCCAATACTGATAATTTCAAAGACCTAATATTTAATTTGGTATATTTATACCTATGTTAATGAGAGAGATTGGCTTGTTACAGGCTTTGTAGGCTTGTTACAGCCATTCGTTAAATAGCCCATTAATATTAGGATTTTTTGGTATATTGTCAACTCGCCTAAATTTTCCATTTTCTGTAAGACTGTGTAAAAATAATTATATTTATATTTGGAAAAGTTTATAAGTGAAGGGTTTGTAGATTTCTTTTAGATAAATTCTAATTCAACATAAATGTAAGAGAAAACAATATTTTCTATTTAGTTTCTGTATCTGTTTTACTTTTTTTCTATTTATTTTCAATTTTAAGTAGTGTTTTTCCATATTTATATCATCTATTAATTTTTTTCACATTACTTATAGTGGTTTTAAAATCTTCCTACTACCTTAAGTGTATCTAGTAATTAGCCTGTTTGCCTTCTTCTCTCATGTTACCAAATGCATTGTTTTCATTCTTTCTGAGATTATCAATTTTATGTTTATTTGGAAACATATGCTTAAGTTTCTTAATATTTTCTTCCATGTATTTGTTTTGTATGTTATTTATTTCTGCCCTTAACTTTACATTGCAACATTATTTTGAAAACATAATATGCTATTATTTTTTAATTTCTCAAGATTGATAATTACACAGAGACTAGTTTTTTTCTGTTTATTATTTGCACATAAAAATGTTTATACATTCCTCTAAGCACAATTGTGCTTCATATATTTTAATATGATTTAGTTTAAAATATTTTCTAACTTCCTGTCTATATTTTCTTTTTACTATGTTTTTAGAAGTGAATCACTTTATTCAAAAATACTTCTGTTATTCACACACACACACGTACATACCTACTTTTAATCTGTAGATTTACTTGAATCCATGACTTTAGAAAACCTATGGCTTTAATAAACTATCAGCTGCTGTTACTTTAAATGTTTTAAATGTTGTCCCCAGCTGTATGCTGGAGCTGGTTTATACATGCTTGTAAAAATGAGTGTTAAAGTTTTAGGAATAATGTTAGTGAGTGATTATATTGTTGGTAGGTTGAAATAGGCCATGGTGAAAAAAATTCATAAATACTTCAAACCAGAATTTTGTTTTGTTTTGAAAGCCATTTACCAGTTGATCACTATTTCTATTGCTTCCTCTTCTCAGACTCCAACATGTTTCGTGTTTCGTGTACCTTTCACATTATTGGTCTGTCAATATTTTGTTCAGTTTGATGGTTTTTATGCTACTTTTTAGTTTAATAAATGCTTTTTCTGCTATGTCTAATATGTTGAACACTCATCTATTGAGGTCTTAAATTCATTCACTGTTTAAGAGATATTAAATTTTAATTGTTTCTTTTTCTTTCCTATTCTTTCAGTTTTAGGTAATAGGATGAAATTTTTCCTTTAGTTGCCTATTTTTGTGTAACACATTTCTGTACTGTTATTTTAAAGTCTGTGCCTGATGACCAAAATATCTAGCCAAGATACTGGAGATTTTGGTTTGATTTGGTGGCCTATGTTTAGTTTTGTTTTAATCATTCTCCCTCTCTCTCTTTCTTGCTCTCTCCCTTTCCCTCTCTCTGGGTTTTGCTTTAGATAAACCTAATAATTTCTCGATGGAAGGAAATAAAGGCATGGTAGTAGTAAGGGACAGAGTAAAGACGCTAGAATCAGTGAATTAGATTTTCTGGTGGTGTTAAAGATTTGTTGAAGCTTCACTACTGAAGAGGTGGCCTGCCCCTCCACACCTGTGGGCGTTTCTCGTTAGGTGGAACGAGAGACTTGAGAAAAGAAATGAGACACAGAGACAAAGTAAAGAGAAAGAAAAAGTGGACCCAGGGGACCAGCACTCAACATACAGAGGACCCTCCCCGGCACTGGTCTCTGAGTTCCCTCAGTATTTATTGATCATTATCTTTACCATCTCGGAAAAGGGGAAGTGGCAGGATAATAGGATCATAGTAGGGAGAAGGTCAGCAGAAAGACATATGAATAAAGATCTCTGTGACTTGAATAAGTTTAAGAAAATGTGTTGTGCCTCGATATGCATATGCAAACATCTCCATAAACCTTTTTAGAGCATAAAGAGCAGCATTGCCGCTAGCACATCCCACCTTCAATCCTAAGGTGGTTTTCTCCCATCTCAGTAAACAGAACATACAATTGGGTTTTACACCGAGAGGTTCCATTGCCTAGGGATGGGCAGGAGACAGATGACTTTCTCTATCTCAACTGCCAAGAGGCCTTCTTTCCTCTTATATTAATCCTCCTCAGTCACAGACCCTTACGGGTGTCAGGCTAGGGGACGATCAGGTCTTTCCCTTCCCACAAGGCCATATTTCAGACTGTCACATGGGGAGAAACCTTGGACAATACCTAGCTTTCCTAGGCAGAGGTCCCTGTGACCTTCTGCTGTGTATGTGTCCCTGGGTACTTGAGATTAAGAGAATGGTGATGACTTTTAACCAGCATGCTGCCTTCAGGCACTTGTTTAACAAAGCACATCCTGCAGAGTCCCAAATCCGTTAACCCCTGAGTCACCACAGCACATGTCTCTTGCAAGGACAGGGTTGGGGGGAGGGTCACAGATTAACAGCATCTCAAATACAGAACAAAATGGAGCCTCTTATGTCTACTTCTTTCTACATAGACACAGTAACAGTCTGATCTCTCTTTCTTTTCCCCACATCCCGGCACGGGTCCTCTGTATGCTGAGCACCAGTTCCCTGGGCCCACTTTTTCTTTCTCTATACTTTGTCTCTGTGTCTCATTTCTTTTCTCAAGTCTCTCATTCCACCTAACGAGAAACGTCCACAGGTGTGGAGGGGCAGGCCACCCCTTCAAGTACATGAGCTGGAAAGTTAAGGGAAAAATGGCAGAAAGTGATGACTGAAATAAAATAATGAAAGAGTGGCATGTATTGATATTAGATATGAACATGGGAAAAAGGGGGATTTACTACAATTTGTGAAACTATTACTGAGTCAAGATCAAGGTTTTGGAGACAAGTGTACTGAATAAATATCTAAGTGAATTTTATAATCACAATGCCAAATATTAGAAATAACATTGAAGAGGAGGCAGTGAATCATGACTTAAATATTCAAGAATGAATGGGAATTGACCTGGTAATCTAAAGATCATGGCCAAAATGAAGGACAGTAGTAAATGTATAGACTTTTGATGTTGATATTCTTTTAGATGGAATGGAGGCAGAATAATATGTAACCAGCATTATGCCCAAGGATGACAATCTGTTCATGACACACAGCTCCTAAACACTTAAAATCTCCTGATTGATAGGAGTATCTTTTATTCACAATGAGTTCCTTTGATAACTTTCCAAATTATGCTAATGAGATTCCTTACACGGGGTCCCTAAATCACCTCAGAATCGATTCAGTTACTTAGAAAGACAATATTATTAGAGGATTAGAGCACTGGAATTTTCAGCCCCACCCACCAACCTAGGAAGGTGGGCACTGGGAAAGCTGGAGATCAAGCTCTATACAAAGTCTTGAACAGTAAGATTTGATGAGCTTCCGGGTTGCTGAACACATGAAGGTGCTCGAAGAGTGATGTATCTAAGAGAGGGTATTGAAGCTCCATGACTCTCCCAAATCTCACCCTACACATCTCTTCATGTAGCTATTCATCTAAATTTTTTATAATATCAATTATAATAAACCAGCAAACATGTTATTCCCTGAGTTCTCTGACCCAGCCTAGCAAATTAATTGAACCCAAGAAAGTGGTCACGAACCCCAGTTTGAAACAAGATGGACAGAAGTATGGGTGGTCCAGACTTGCAATTGACATCTAAAGTGGGGGCTATTTTGTGGAACTGAGTCCTGGACTTGTGGGATCTGATACTATCTCCCAGCAGATAGTATCAGAATTGAATTGAATTATTGGATAACTAGTTGGTGTCCACTGAAGAACTGCTTGAAGTGTGGAAAAAACAACAACACATATTTGGTCACAGAAGTGTTTTTGCATTGAGTGTGAGAAAAAAAATATATATATATATTTTTCCTTTTTAATGATTAATACATTCGATAACCTGGAAGAGGGGATACATTTCTAGAAACATACATCTTATGAAGGCTGAATCATGAAGAAATACATTTCAATAGAACAGTAAGTAGAGAGATTGAATCAGTAATAAAAAATCTACCAACAAAAGTCCAGGGCTTGGTAACTTCATTGGCGAATTCCACCAAACATTTAAAAAATAATTCACACCAATTCTTCTTAAAGTCTTCCAGAAATTGAAGAGAAGGGTATACTTTCAAACTCATTTTATGAGTCCAGTATTACCCTAATACCAAAACCAGATAAAGACATTACAAGGAAAAAAAAGTTACAGCCACTATGCATGATGAATACAGATGTAAAAATCCTAAAAAAAAAAATGCAGCAGCAATCTATATTCAACAGCACATTGAAATGATCATACACTGTGATCAACTGAAATTTATCCCTGAGATGCAAGGATCATTCAAAGTATGCAAAGCAGGACATGTGACATACAACATTAACAAAATGAAGTACAAAAAAAATAATGATCAAGTCAGTAGACATAGAAAAATATTTCCCCAAATTCAACATTCTTTGATGATAAAATCTCTCAACAAATTAGATACAGAAGTGATTTAACTCGCCATATTAAAAGAACCTAGATCGTTTATAGCAGATGCAACCAAACTTCCCTTTTACACCAAAGGTAGATATCTTTGCTATGCTGGACAGTAAACAAATCTGCCCTTTGCTCAAGAAAGAGACACTATTATCTCTATGTTCAATACTGTTTACAAAGATTATTGTAAACAAAATTTAGGAGGCCGGGCGCGGTGGCTCAAGCCTGTAATCCCAGCACTTTGGGAGGCCGAGACGGGCGGATCACGAGGTCAGGAGATCGAGACCATCCTGGCTAACACAGTGAAACCCCGTCTCTACTAAAAAATACAAAAACTTAGCCGGGCGAGGTGGCAGGCGCCTGTAGTCCCAGCTACTCGGGAGGCTGAGGCAGGAGAATGGCGTGAACCCGGAGGTGAGGCTTGCAGTGAGAGCTGAGGTCGTACTGCACTCCAGCCCTAGGTGACAGAAGCGAAGACCTCCGTCTCAAAAAAAAAAAAAAATTTAGAAGAAAACGCAGTTGGACCTGACTTGCAAGATGTGCAGAAATATGAGAAACATATGAAGAATGTCTTCTAACAATTTGCCTTGATTCTATTTGTCTGATGATAATATGTGATCCTGTCTGTTAGTTTGAAATTTGTCATGTACATTTACTATTCTTTCTTCCTTAAACTTTTTTAGGACATTGTTTTTGCATGTTTTGGAAAGTAAAAGTCACTCTCACTGTTGTTTTTGTTTTAACTTCATCTAGGATACTTGACCTTTCCATAAAAGAGTTTATCTTATACATATATATTAATATAATTGATTTATTTTATACTTATTATAAATTTTTTGGAAATTTTATAATTTTAAAAATAATTATAATATTTATAATTTAAAATATTTATAATTTATTTCTGAAGTCTCTTTTTTTTGCTCAATAGTTGCTTCCTGTACTATTTTTCTTAACTAAAGCTTTATAAAATTATGATTATTTTGATCCTTCTAATTTTCAGAATTGAATATAATACATCATTTGACTTTATCTTATTTCAAATGAGGAGGATGATCTTATTCATTTATTTTAGTGCCGCGTTAAAGTCAAGTAAAAGTCACTTGCCACATTTGCCTACTGAACATTTAAAAGGTGGAATCAGTATTAAGATGTACTACAGGTATATGATACACCTGAGATTTTTTTTTTCACCTGAGATTTTTTTTTTTCACCTGCCTCAGCCTCCTGAGTAGCTGGAATTACAGGTGTGCACCATCAAACACGGCTAAGTTTTGTATTTTTAGTAGAGACAGGGTTTTGCCATGTTGGCCAGACTGGTCTCAAATTCCTGACCTCAGGTTGATCCACCTGCGTTGGCCTCCCAAAGTGCTGGGATGACAGGCGTGAGCCACTGTGCCTGACCTTAAGATTTCAATGTACTAAACATATATATTATATAAAATATCATATTATAAATACTTTTCTAAAGTATAATTTATATAGCTAGGATATCGAATTAGATACTTATACCATAGTACCTCCTTATCTGTGATTTCACTTTCTGTTATTTGAGTTACCTCTTCTGAGCAGTATGATGAAATCTGGAGCCATCTCACTCCATTGCAGTTGGGACATGAATTATCCCTTTGTCCAGTGTATTCATGCTGTTTACGCTATATGCTCATTAGTCATTTAGTGGCACTGTTAGTTTTCAGATTAAAAAAACATAGTGCATATAGGATTCAGTACTATCCATGGCTTTCAGCTATCTACTAGGGGTCTTGGAATGTATCTCCCATTAATAAATGGGGACTATTGTATATCTAATACATCATCTAATATCTAATATATGCATATAAAATATCTTAATCTTTTATCTATTATATCTTAAAAAGACTTCAATTTTGATACAAGTTAAATATTTTTAAAAATAAATTATACTTGTTTTATCTTGTTTTCAATGCAACTGTTAGAAAATTTAAAATTAGATAGGTATCTTATATTTTATCTTTATTAAATAATGCTTTTCTAGTCTATTCTGAGCATTACCTATGAAAAAGAATGCACTTAACTATTTTCAGTCTTTTTGACCTTTACTTAAGATTCAAGCCCTGGAGAGGAAAATATTTCATCTGCCTTTCATGAAAGGTATAATCACTACTTAACAGCAGACAGAGATTATACAAGAAATAGATTATAAGCAAATGGAGAGAAGAAAAGTCTTCAGAAGGAATCTGGATACTCTTTATAAGAAGAAAAGGTTTTTGCAATCCAGAAAAAAAATCATATATATATATATATATATATATATATGCACACGTGCATGTTTGTATATGAATGCATGAATACTTATACATATATGAATAAAAACTCAATAAATATTTTATATATATTTTCAAAAACACTTTAACCACTTTTGTGGGAAATAAATCAATGAATAGTAATAATTTCTATCTACCAACAATTAAAATCTAATACAACAAAAAATACAACTGTAAAATTATCAAAATGTCAACAATATTATGTATGTGATGTTATATATTTTGCATAACACACATAAATGTTATACTACTCATTTACATTTATGTGTTTTAGAACATATGGTATACATACTATACAGTATATTTTATACAAAACACGCTATATGTTACACACTGTATTTTGTACATATTTATAATATCTGCTTTAAATACACAATATAAATTTGACTACGTACATTAATTATGTAATGTATGCTTTAAATGTTACACAACATATGTATATTATTCTACACATTATAGAAAATATTCTGTATATGCTATACAACATGTATCTGTGTACCATATATAATATTTGTTTTAAATTTTTGATAATTCTCTGGTTAAGTTTTTGTGTCATTAGAATTTAAGTATTAGTGGACAGTAATGATATCTTATTTACTGTTGCATTTCCCACAGAAAAACAGTTAATGTGTTTGGTTAAAAAAATAGATAACAAAATATTCATTTAGTTCTCGTTTTTTCTGTAAAATCTATATAGAATGTTTACCTTTTGGATCTGCTAAATTTTATGTGCCTTATACTGTATTTAATTGCTACTGAATCAGTTGCTTTATAAATAGATTAATTTCATTCAACTGTAAACTGTGAAACTCCTTTACTGTTCCAAACTAATATAATTTAAAAATAAACTATTCCTTTAATTATTACTTTTAATTGCATTTCAGGTTAAACTATACTGATAGTTTGTTCTTCACAAATTTTTAAATTTCAGACTCATCTAATTTTCAGAATGACAACTACACATTCAAAGTAATTTTAATGTTCACATGTTGAGAGCTATGTTGAGTACCTTAAATACAATCTGTACAGTAATCCCATCAAGTTTACAAATGCATCTTTGATAATTCCTTAATGGTCAAATAGTATTTAAAAAGCTTAACAAAAGAAACAAAACAAACAAACAAAAAAAAAACAGTGTTTAAAATGAGCTAAAATAAGATTTTTAAAACAAACAATTAAAACAACCACTTTAGTGAAAAGCTAATTAAAATGATTATTTAAAATCAAAATAAAACACTCTTACTCAAATTTAATTATGATTCTGCCATTTTCCTCCCTCAATATATTGTGCTATAAAGATTTTAATTGATTAGTCTTTAATTTACTATATATTTGATAAGAATAGATTATATTAAAATAATTACCATGGTAATTTTTATGAAGAAATGATTACATTTAGAATAACTATAAAGTTAAAATAAACCACAAGAGATGGTGGAATCTATCTTCAAAGAAGACTTTTGCCCCCAGATATTTATGTTAGTTAATTTTAGTTTTCTGAAATGGCAAATACTTTATTTCAAATTTAGTTATATTTTGCAAACTTTTCATTTGTTATATGCAAAAATTATTCTTACTATTTATTTTGCATTTTTAATGATTTATAATTACACTCAAGTGTAATACTCCCATTTTACCATAATAAGCCTGTTGAAATTTTAAAAGCCATAGTTCAAGAATCAATAAAAACGCATACACAAATGAACAATCAAGTTAAAATGAATTAGAAAGTCAGGAAAGCAGACAGTGGGAGAAGCAAAGGCAAAAATGATATATAGAAAACAAAACAATATTAGAAGTAACGCAAAACATAGCAGTAATAAAAATAAGTGTTAATGGATAAAACAAAATTAAATTAGAAAATAAAAATGGAGATATTACATATTCACATTCATGTGAAACATGTAACTTAATCATGTTTTAATGAGCATATCAGAAGCAATTTATAAAATATAGAGGAACACAAAACAATGGAAGTAGCACATATACAAATTTGTAGGGATAATTAAAACAATAATTATAGGTAGGTATTATGCCAGAAGGTAAAGACAAAATCCAGAATCTGCACTTAGGGCTGGCACATACTCTAAGGGAGGTGTCATTTCACACCATTATAAGGAAGTTAGGAGGTAGGAAACTATGTCTAACTTATCATGTAGCAATGAAAACCTGTAATGATGAGGCTAGTGATTGGTTGGGGGTGAGGGAATATTTGGTGGGAAGTTCTACCTTGATGTCAGGAAGAACACAAGGAAGTGGAAAAAAAAAATCATTCAAATTAATTGGCAAATTTCTATTTCAGCTATATATTAGGTAGCTAGTGCCCCCTCTTGAATAGTTCAGCTTGCAGAGCTAACACATTGCTCAGCTACCAGTGTAGGAACAAAACAAGATAGGCCACACAGAAACAAAATGGTGCATTTTGTAAACTATAGAAAATTATTTTTTAAAAAATACCTAAAATGACTGAAACTAAAAAGTCTAAGGATTTCACTCATTCAACTATACCATAAATAAGGTCAACCTAAAGTAAGGATAAGAAAGGATCAATAAAACCCAAACCGATTATTAAAAATATATTAGAAGAATATGGTAGTTGAAGTGTCCTGGGGGAAAAGATCTTGTTACAAAACACCTAAAAGTTACAGATAAAATGTAAAAAGTGTACATTTAACTTTCATGGCTGGGCACACAAACACACAGTGAATCAATTCTAAAATTAAAGAAATAGATATAAGTGAAATCTGATACCAATACACAAAGAGAGAACAAAATCAGAGTACAAGGTTTTCACTAGAGCTAGTAGAATTGCTGCAGCAGTAATATAATTTTCTTCCCTAATCTACTGTAAGTAGTTGGTTAATAAAGGAAAGTTATTCTAATAAAAGTGGGTTCCTTGGTTGTCTGTCTTTTATAGTCCATCACAGACTTCTTTTCATATTCAAAGTAAGTGCTGGTTTAACAACTTTGCAGGGAAACAGGAGAAAGTCACGGACTCACATAAGGTGATGATATTGATGTGAAATCCCCATAGAAGTAGGTCCCTCAAAGCATTATTTAAAATGTGAACAGAATAATATGAGCTAGAGAAAAAAAGAGATAATAAACTTGTAGGCCTCATTCTGACCTCTGGATAGGTGAAATGAAACAAAAAGTGATTCACCTGAGAAACTCTAAATAAAGACCTGTCCTAACTTCAGGGTTGGGATTCAAATTTACATTACCCATGTCATTCATAGGGCAGGCTTTACTCATGAGCAACTGTGCAGGCACAGGACATTGCCTTTGAGAAGGACACTGGTTTCAGAAGGGTCCTACACTTGGTTTAATCTTCTGTTGTTGCCATCTAAATATTCTTAAGAATTTTGTTTTTGAACCTGTATTTTATAGGTACAGTCCAGGGGGCTATGAAGCACACAAGTGAGCAGAGGAGCTATGTTTAATGAGTGTGTCTTCAATTCTTTGCTGCCATATTCACAGATTGCATTCTCAGTGATCCTTGAACACAGAATTCTGGTGGTCCCAAAGTGTACGGAAGGTCACCAAGACTCAAAATAAGTACAAGATAAACGTGTCACATGTACAACTGGATAAGCAGGGGTGCTGACGTCCCTGAGAGGCTAGGTTTTTCATCCAGATCAGAACTTGCTATGAATACAGAAGGAAGTCACCAGTGGTCTAAGAAAGAGAATCATAGAACCCTATAATGTCTGTTATAACTAGAGTAACTTTCCTTTATTAACCAACCACTTACACCGAGAATGAAAACATGGATGAAAAAGAAAGAATAGAGCTTTCCATAGTTTCTTTTACATCAGTCTTTCCACACTCATCCGTAAAGCCAGCATAATGAGATTCAGTAGAATATGTGTATATCACACACTAAAATGAAGACAACTGAGTTTCCCCCCGCCCCAACACCCAGTATTTTCACTTTTCCGGTGAGATCAAAATGCATATGCATGTTATAAACTACGGAACATGAACTGCATAACACTGGTGATTCTACATAGGAGTTTTAAACACTTACATCTGCATTTAAAACTGGCATTAAAAACATAAAGATAAATGGCTAAATTCATGTTAATAATTTAAAATTTTGATTTTTATCCACTTAGAATCACATTAACTAGCATTAAGACCTAAAGGACAAATCTAGAGAGAGACTGTGGAAAAATGTAAAAACATTCTGTATTAGTACATTTAATGGTGCTGTTTTCCTGTTTTTTTTTTGTTTGTTTGTTTGTTTTTTTCTTTAGCAATGAGGTCCACAATTTTTGTACTAGACCCCATAAATTATGTAGTTAGTTATGGTAGTCTCAAAAATCCTGAAAGAATAAATTAACTTAGTGTTACCTTTGGTAACCCTAACACAGTTTACACTGTCCAGCTAGTGAACTTAAGGTAGAAAACCAGTCATTAGATATTAATGAAAGAGCGAAAATAAATATATAGAATACTGAAAATACAAGTAGAATAATCAACGGATGCCTAATTGTGAATATTTCCTTCATCAAGTAATAGGTAAAAATAATATCCAAACAACAAAGAAGAGAAAACAATCTTTCAAATAAAAAATTTGAAAATCAGTATTGAACTAATACATTTTTCTTATCTAATATTTTAATTATAAAAGCCTTAAGGTATTTTAACAACGTTTTACTGTATAACTGATCTATTCATCACTGAATTATCAGCAAACATACAGATATTCAAGATCAGGAAACAAAAAGCCTAACACCACTGTGAAAGCAAGTTACCAGCTTATGTTATATGAATTTGCCGCTTGAAGATCTTGATAAGAAAAAATATATATGTCAATAGAGGAAAGCGCATTTATTGAACATATCACAAGTTTTCAACAGGATGCTGAAAGCTTAATATGTCATCTCATTTAAAGCTGCTTTAGTTACAGTAGTTTGTGTATGTGTGTGTGCATGTGTGTGTAATATTGTTGCAAATTTAGGACATGCAGAAAAAAGATATGCATAAAAGAATGTATACCACATGAAATTGCATCACATAGAATTAACCATTGTGAAGCCTTCAGTGTGGTATCTTGCAGTACATGTGCATAAAATTGGCACATATCAGCTATATACATAGTTTCATATCATAAATATGTCATTTAGGCATAACACCATGATTTTTATCCCATCATTGATTATTACTTGAAAAGTGATTTTTTTTATTATACTTTAAGTTCTAGGGTACATGTGCACAATGCGCAGGTTTGTTACATATGTATACATGTGCCATGTTGGTGGCTGCACCCATTAACTTGTCATTTACATTAGGTATGTCTCCTCACGCTATCCCTCTCCCCTCCCCTCACCCCACAACATGCCCTGGTGTGTGATGTTCCCCATCCTGTGTCCAAGTGTCCTCATTGTTCAATTCCCACCTATGAGTGAGAACATGCAATATTTGGTTTTCTATCCTTGTGATAGTTTGCTCAGAATGATGGTTTCCAGCTTCATCCATGTCCCTACAAAGGACATGAACTCATCCTTTTTTATGGCTGCATAGTATTCCATGGTGTATAAGTGCCACATTTTCTTAATCCAGTCTATTATTGATGGACATTGGGTTGGTTCCAAGTCTTTGCTATTGTGAATAGTGTCACAATAAACATAGGTGTGCATGTGTCTTTATAGCAGCATGATTTATAAACCTTTGGGTATGTACCCAGTAATGGGATGGCTCGGTCAAATAGTATTTCTAGTTCTAGATCCTTGAAGAGTCACTACAGTGTCTTCCACAAAGGTTGAACTAGTTTACAGTCCCACCAACAGTGTAAAAGTGTTCCTATTTCTCCACATCCTCTCTAGCACCTGTTGTTTCCTGACTTTTTGATGATCACCATTCTAACTGGTGTGAGATGGTATCTCATTGTGGTTTTGATTTGCATTTCTCTGATGGCGAGTGATGATGAGCATTTCTTCATGCGTCTGTTGGCTGCATATACGTCTTCTTTTGAGCAGTGTCTGTTCATATCCTTCATTCACTTTTTGATGGGGTTGTTTGATTTTTTCTTGTAAATTTGTTTAAGTTCTTTGTAGATTCTGGATATTAGCCCTTTGTCAGATGGTAGATTGTAAAAAATTTCTCCCATTCTCCATTTCTTTTGCTGTGCAGAAGATGTTTAATTTAACTAGATCCCATTTGTCTATTTTGGCTTTTGTTGCCATTGCTTTATTGTTTTAGTCATGAAGTCTTTGCCCATGCCTATGCCCTGAATGGTATTGTCTAGGTTTTCTTTTAGGGTTTTTATGCTTTTAGATCTAACATGTAAGTCTTTAATCCATCTTGAATTAATATTTGTATAAGGTGTAAGGAAGGGATCCAGTTTCAGCTTTCTACATATGGCTAGCCAGTATTCCCAGCACCATTTATTAAATAGGGAATCCTTTCCCCATTTCTTGTTTTTGTCAGGTTTGTCAAAGATCAGATGGTTGTAGATGTGTGGTATTATTTCTGAGGGCTCTGTTCTGTTCCATTGGTCTATATCTCTGTTTTGGTACCAGTACCATGCTGTTTTGGTTACTGTAACCTTGTAGTATAGTTTGAAGTCAGCATAATTTGTAGTATAGTTTGAAACAACTGTGAAAGGGAGTTCACTGATGATGTAGCTCTCAAATACATATATGTGTGTATGTGCATATATATTGAGGATAGTTAGCTCTTCTTTTTGAATTGATCCCTTTACCATTATGTAATGGATTTCTTTGTCTCTTTTGATCTTTGTTGGTTTAAAGTCTGTTTTATCAGAGACTAGGATTGCAACCCCTGCCTTTTTTTTTGTTTTCCATTTGCTAGGTGGATCTTCCTCCATCCCCTTATTTTGAGCCTATGTGTGTCTCTGCACATGAGATGGGTCTCCTGAATATAGCACACTAATGGGTCTTGAATCTTTATCTGATTTGCAAGTCTGTGTCTTTTAATTGGATCATTTAGCCCATTTACATTTAAGGTTAATAATAGTATGTGTGAATTTGATGCTGTCATTATGATGTTAGCTGATTATGTAGATCATTAGTTGATGCAGTTTCTTCCTAGCATTGACCATTTTCACAATTTGGCATGTTTTTGCAGTGGCTGGTACCAGTTGTTCCTTTCCATGTTTAGTGCTTCCTTCAGGAGCTCTTGTAAGGCAGGAGTGTTGACAAAATCTTTCAGCATTTGCTTGTCTGTAAAGGATTTTATTTCTCCCTCACTTATGAAGCTTAGTTTGGCTGGATATGAAATTCTGGGTTGAAAATTATTTTCTTTAAAAAGTTTAATACTGGCCTCCACTCTTCTCTGGCTTGTAGAATTTCTGCTGAGAGATCCACTGTTAGTCTGATGGGCTTCCCTTTGTGCGTAAACCACACACATTAATGGCTGCCATTAATATGTTTTCCTTCATTTCAACTTTGGTGCATCTGACAATTATGTGTCTTGGAGTTGCTCTTCTCGAGGAGTACCTTTGTGGTATTCTCTGTATTTCCTGAATTTGAACGTTGGCCTGCCTTGCTAGATTGGGGAAGTTCTCCTGGATAATATCCTGAAGAGTGTTTTTCAACTTGTTTCCATTCTCCCCATCACTTTCAGGTACACCAATCAGACATAGATTTGGTCTTTTCACATAGTCCCATATTTATTGGAGGCTTTGTTCGTTTCTTTTTACTCTTTTTTCTCTACACTTCTCTTCTCACTTCATTTCATTCATTTGATCTTCAATCACTGATACTCTTTCTTCCACTTGATCGAATCGGCTACTGAAGTTTGTGCATGCATCACATAGTTCTTGTGTCATGGTTTTCAGCTCCATCATGTCATTTAAGGTCTTCTTTATGCTGTTTTTTCTGGTCAGTCATTTGTCAAATCTTTTTTCAAGGTTTTTAGTTTCTTTGCGATGGGTTTGAACATCCTCCTTTAGCTCAGAGAAGTTTGTTATTACAGATTATCTGAAGCCTTCTTCTCTCAACTTGTCAAAGTCATTCTCTGTCCAGCTTTGTTCTGTTGCTGGTGAGGAGCTGCATTCCTTTGGAGGAGAAAAGGCACTCTGACTTTTAGAATTTTCAGCTTTTCTGCTCTTGTTTCTCCCCATCTATGTAGTTTTATCTACCTTTGGTCTTTGATGATGGTGACGTACAGATGGGGTTTTTGTCTGGATGTCCTTTCTGTTTGTTAGTTTTCCTTCTAACAGTCAGGACCCTTGGCTGCAAGTCTGTTGGAGTTTGCTGGAGGTCCACTCCAGACCCTGTTTGCCTGGTTATCACCAGCAGAGGCTGCGGTGCAGCAAATATTGCAGAACAGCAAATGTTGCTGCCTGATCCTTCCTCTGGAAGCTTCTTCTCAGAGGGGCACCTGGCCGTATGAGGTGTCAGTTGGCCGCTACTGGGATTGCTTCCAAGTTATGCTACTCAGGGGTCAGGGATCCACTTGAGGAGGCAGTCTGTCCTTTCTAAGATCTCAAACTCTGTGCTGGGAGAACCACTACTCTTTTCAAAGCTGTCAGACAGGGATGTTTAAGTCTGCAGAAGTTTTTGCTGCCTTTTGTTCAGCTATTTCCTGCCCCCAGAGGTGAAGTCTACAGAGGTAGGCATGCCTCCTTGAGCTGCGGTGGGTTCCACCCAGTTCAAGCTTCCAGGCTGCTTTGTTTATCTACTCAAGCCTCAGCGGCGAACGCTGCTCTCCAAGGTTCACTGCTGCCTTGCAGTTCAATCTCAGACTGCTGTGCTAGCAGTGACTGAGGCTCTGTGAGCATGGGATCCTTCGAGCCAGGCATGGGATATAATCTCCTGGTGTGCCGTTTGCTAAGATGGTTGGAAAAGTGCAGTATTATGGTGGGAGTGTCCCCATTTTCCAGGCACCATCTGTCACAGCTTCCCTTGGCTAGGAAAGGGAATTCCCCGACTCCTTGCACTTCCTGGGTGAGGTGATGTCCCACCCTGCTTGGGCCCATGTTCCGTGGGCTGCACCCACTGTCTGACAAGCCCCAGTGAGACAAACCTGGTATCTCTGTTGGAAATGAAGAATTCACCCATCTTCTGCATCACTCATGCTGGGAGCTGCAGACTGGAGCTGTTCCTCTCAGGCAATTTTGGAAACTCTGTCTTGAAAAGTGATTTTAAACATAGCATAATATGCCATCTAATACATGCATCATAATATGTTTGGCTATATTTGTGGATATGCAGTTTAAAAATTAACAACTATATATACATTTTAATTGCTTTAAATTCTGATTATTACTCAAATCACTAAAATTAGAATAATTTATCTTTTAAATTTATAAAATCTCTCCATGAATTATAGTTTTTCAAAATATAATTCAACTGTTAAAAAATAATACTATTTGTCTTTTTATTTATGGTACTTGACAAAAAGAGTTTTTAATTTTTGAATTTATTATCTTGATCGTTTCCTTTGTGTTTTTTTTTCCTTTTATTTAAACATTTTAAAAGCCCTTGCTGCTCATGAGCCTATTCAAATATTTACAGATTTTTATCATGTAATATATGAGTCTGTGCTGTGGGTTTTTGGGGGATAGGAGTAGAAAAATCAATAAATAATTCATTGATGTATTACTTAGCAAGTGTCAGGTAATTATATGTTAAGGTGCTCCTATGTTTAGAGTTCTTTTAAAGCTATCTGTTACATTTCAGGGATTATGATGGCATGGTAGAGCCAGAATATGCATAAGTTGTGTTTTGTTTGAAAATACAGCCAAATATTTGGATCATTAAGAAACTAACATATATAAATCAAGTAAATTTATTAAAAGAAAAAAATTATCTCATCTGTTGAATCAAACATAATTCTAGAACTAGAAATTCAATCAAGACCAAAACATGGTTTTGTGGAATTACCTCATTTTAAAGATAAAATTCTTTATCATTGCACAATCATATAGAAATAAAATTAAGAACAAAGAGAAAACACTAGCTTATAAAACTTCTCCTTAGTAATATACCATAATATAAAAAACTGAGCAAATTTTATAAATTACTCGATAAATAAAATAGGAGAGTGTAAAAAGAGAGAGAAAATTTAATATATTTGATACAGTTTATCAAATAACTAATTATTAAAATCAAACACAAATAATAGAAAGCATTGACATAAATATTAAAAGCTTCAGTAAAGAGATATAAATAACAAAGTAAGTAACTAACAGCAAATGAACATTAAAATCACTAAAACCACCTGCATTTATTGGGTGTGTTAAGTGTCAGGAAATTTTTAGCATACGTATGTGTTTCTCTCTGTGTGTGTGTGTGTGTGTGTGTGTATTACACAATTTAATTTTTACAAAATTCTTAACATGTAGATGTTATCACCTTTTGAATATGATGAGAATGAGGCAAATATAATTAGGCAACTTACCCAATACACCACAGTTTGAAGGTGATGGCTCTAGGAATCAGATCCCAGGCAGCCTACCTTCAAGAACTGGTGCTCATAACCAGCACAAACTGGTGCTATTAATGGGTGCAAACTCCCTCTAAGGGAAGACTTAAAATTACAGTAACTGGTATTTCAAACAACTCTATCATGAAAACATTGATTTTCCTAGTCAGTCACACACAGCTATGTTAATAATTTGTTATTTATTAACCATGTAAACTTAAACATTTACCTGACTCTGCAAACTTTTGTTAACTACTCTTTAAAATAGAGAAATAAGAGTACCTCACTCAAAAGATTTGATATGGAATAAGATAACTTACATGTAATGCTAAACAATGTGCAGAGTATTTAATAATGCATGTGATGTTTGGGTAACAAAATACCACATCACGCAGTATGAGTGTGAGGGGCAGTTTTTATTAAGGAAACTAACATTTCAAAAGTCAGCAAAAAAAAAGGATCTGATACTCCATTCTTTCATCAACCTATTGAGTGGAATAAAATGTTCTGGGCAGTGCTGGACACAGCATGATGCTGTGCTCCAAAAGAGCGATCCTGAACTTTCTATTCCATCTTATATTATGGAGGAATAGAATAGCCTGATATATGGAGAGTAAACACTCAAGGCACTGGTGGCAAGCATTAAGTTTAGGTGCCGTCAATGCAGATAGTTTAATGAAAACACAAAATTTAAATAACTAAAATGATTTAACCTATTGCTACAGTTTTCCAAAGAAAAAATAAAATCTTTCAACATTTTCTCTTTTGGTATATAAAAACTTCAATTTTTGTTGTGGGTTTTGTGGGGGTAGGGGTAGAAAAATCAATCAATAATTGATGTATTGCTTAGCAATTATTGTATTATTAACCTCATCTCAGAGTAGAATCAAGCCTTTTTTATTGCCCATTTATGTTTAAAAATGTATAAAACGTGTTCCTTTCTGACAGTTCTTACAGATTCTGATTTTGTACTGCTAAGGAGGAGTGATAAAATGGATTATATACATTTATTAGCAAGCTAAAATGGTGCTTAAAAAGAGATGACATAACATGTAAAATGCATTTATAGGAGAAAACAAAATATACAATCAACAATAATCAAGTGGGCATATGAGTCTATGGTAGGCTGTGGTAGAGCTATTAATAAAGGCAAACTTCAAAAATTAATTTGTCTGTGATTGATCAAATACAAAGTTTTAAACCTAATTTGCATATTGAATAATTTGCATATTGCAGTGTAAAATTTATGTGAAACATGACTGAAATACAAATATTGTTTAGATCAGTTTGTAATAAATCAATTACAAAATAAGCTGAATTGTATAGTTTAAAATATCTTTTGAGAAAAGATAAAATCTTTCCAGTATCCAGGTTCAACAGCCAACATTATCAAAAAGTTGTTATTAATCAGGTAAGGATTCAAAACTAGAATAAAAATGCTGCATCAAATATTCAGATAATGTCTGGAAATTCTTCCCCTTATGATTATGCCGAAGCTAAAAGAGAGATTACAAATACTTGTTTTGAAATATAGAACATGCAGCTGTTATAGAATTCATGTGTTTGTATTTCATAGACACATTCTTTCAGTATAAAGGCTAAGTAACTGAGACACTCATTTTCAAATTATTTGTATTGTTAAAAGGATTTTTTCAATCTAAAGATGAAGAAATTAGCTGAACAATTAGCCAGTGCATTCAAACAACCAAAGCAGACAATCTGAATAATTTTACATAGTTTCTAAGAAAATATTAAGCAAATTCATGCCTTTCTTACAAACTGGTTTGAATTCATTCCACAAAAATAATTAAGAGCTTTAATGAACTACAAAGATGTCCTGTTGCAAGAGGATTAGATGACACCTTTGTTTATTAGTCTCAAATACATAGAACTATAAAAAAGGACTTTTATTTTTCTCAAATAGTGGTATTAGTAATTATCTTAATCAGAATGTCTGAAAACAAATATTATCTGAACCTTGAAAACAATGCTAGGTACTATTTCAACAAAGAAAATGAGAAAAAAAAATTAGAAAACACAAAATGAACAATCCTCTTTTAATGAAATTATATTATGATTCCCAAGTTTTTCATTAAAAGCAAAGCAAAGTGGAATATAAAAGGTTTTCAGGTGATAGTAATATTAAAGGAGTAAAGTGATACCTTAATGTTAGAGATAGAAGAAATTGTATGATGAATAACAGGATTCCATCAAGAAATGATGGGAAGAGTGTAAAAACAAAACAAAAGGAAAAAATATGCACTCCATTTGTAAGTAGAAGAAATTGCCACTAAGCTAGTAGAGCTTAAGCTCCAAGGTTCCTCATTTGCACAGGCTTCTTCCCAGGTCTCATAGCTTTTTTTTATTTGTCACTTGGCAGTCTGGAGCATGCCAGATTGGAAAACTTTAGCTCTGATGAGTAAAAGTTTTAGATATCTGCCCTGGATGATAGTGTGCATGTTTTTTTATATGCTGAGAAAAAGAGAGGAAGATAGAGACACAAACAGATAGAGATGGGAAGGGAGGCAGAGACAGAAGGCAGGGCAGAAGACTGATTATCCCAATTTAGATAGTGCAGCCTTGTTGCTAGTTTTTGTTGTTGTTATTGTTGTTGTAGTGTATTTTTCTTTCTTAATTTTTAAAACTAAAAGTAAAACCACTGTATGATCCAGCCTTGCTGTCTGTCTTTCTCCTTCTCAAGCTAGATTGTTGTTAGCCGTTTTATTTTCATTCTAGCACTTATTGTAGCAAATTAGGCAAGTAAAATATTGGGATAGGAAATAATTTTTTTTTAATTTATAAATCTGCAAAAATTGATCAGTTTACTTTTTTTGAATATCTGAAAGGATGAGTGAAAGAAATAGTGTACAACTAACTATTCATTTATACAGGTTATATATGAGCTACTTGTGCATTTGTCAAAGACTGCTTAAGTTGATGTTAATGAGATTTAAGAGTTACCTCTGTGCTCTTCTGTTAATTAGCTTGATGTTTTCTCCTATTACCTAGCCATTTTGACCAGTCTCTTAGGGCATAGCCTTATTCTCAGTTGCTAAAACAGAAGAACTTGCCTGTCACATCACTGCTTAGAAATGGTTTTCTTAAATAACAAGTCACCAAAACTTGACTAATGATATATAGAGAAGTGTGGTATTGGCACATACAGATACAGCTCCCTTCTCTGTTTAGCAGAATGTTTTGCTGGCTTTTGAAAATAACGTATAACAATACTATTCAGTGATAATTACTTTAAGTTTACACATATGCAGCTATACCAAATACAAGTAGGCTATACATAAAATAAACTATTCAATAAATTTGAAATAAAGAAAATAATGTTATGCTTCATTACATTGTTTTGAGACATACATTTTTGAAGTGGCATCTCTTTTTTCATTACAAATGAATTGTCTGGACTAAAGTTACTGATGTCTATGAATCCAGAAGACACAAGCAAAACAGTGAAGTGTGTTTTCCTTCTGGTTTTTAATAAGTGTGTGTGGCATTTTGTCTTTATTTGCCAACATCTAAACTTAGACAGGGTTTAATTCAAGAAAAAGGATAAATATTAATGCAGTCTACTGAAGGAAATGTATTCTTTCACTTAATTACTCCAGGTGAAAATGACTATCTACAAATATTGACATATTTATTCTTCTTTCACACCAAATAGTGAATGATCTTTCGGTAGCTCACAAAAGCATTACAAAACCTTACCACATGCAGCATTTCATTCCATAATTCTGCCTTTTGCCAGAAGACATATATTCCATGTTACATTGCGATATTTAGCACTTTCAAAACACATCTTACACATTCTCTAATCTAGGCATTTCTGGGAGCTTTTACCCCAGCCTAAAATGCTTTCTTACACAGCATTGACCTATTGAAGATCTGCCTTTCTTGTTTGGTCAGTTAATATATTACATAATTTGAAGATTATTTCCATAAGCCCTGTGTTTGGCAGAATTCTGTGGGAAAAAAAAAAAGTCCCCAATTCAACACACGAATCCAAGACATCTATATGATGAGATGACACCGTTTGATAACATTATATTTTATAGCATAGTTGACTTTAAGAAAGGGAGTTTATTCTAGCGAGACTGATCTAATCCCATTAGCTCCTTAGAAAAGCTATACATTTTCTCTAGTTAATGCAGTGAACAGTGAAGAGGAAATCAGAAGCATTTAAAGCAAAAGAAATATTACATCCAGTTTCTAAGTTTCGGATGGAGCAAGCCACATGCCACTGAATGTGGCCATACATTCGGAATGCCAGCTAGGAGCTGAGAGAGGCTCCAGCTGACAGCCAGCAGGGAACTGAGGACCCCATTTCTACAACTGCAAAAAAAAAAACATTCTATCAACAATCTGAATGAGCTTGGAAGTAAATTCATTGCAAGGGCTTCAAATAAGAGCCCCTTTAAGCCAGCATTTTGATTTTGACCTTTGGAGACCCTAAGCAGAGAATCCTACCCAATTTCACCCAGACTTTAGTCTTACAGAACCATGACATAATACATGGATATTATTTCAAACTGCTAAATTTGTGACAAGTCATTATGTAGCAGTAGAAAAATAATACTGCTGCTTCCATAAACAATTAAGCTCTTGAAATCTTCCTTTCAATGGAATTTGAGTGTGCTTCACTCAATATATCCCTCATTTAATGTACTCTTTCATGCATTTCTTTCTCACTTGAAAGTCTTAAAGTATAGGAGATACACCTTTATTTATATTCCACACAGAAGACATTAACTAAAAGTAGATATTTAGTTGAGAAGATATTTTAACAAACTCTTTCCTCCCCTCCCCTCCCTCCCTCCCTCCCTCCTTTCCCCTCCTTTCTGGTTGAGTCTCACTTTGTCGCCCAAGCTGGAGTGCAGTGGCATCATCTTGGCTCACTGCAGTCTCTGCCTCCCAGGTTCAAGCGATTCTCCTGCCTCAGCCTCCCAAGTAGCTAGGATTATAGACATGTGCCACCATGCTCAGCTTTTTTAATTTTTATTTTTTTATCATTAGTAGAGACAGGGCTTCACCATGTTGGCCAGGCTGGATTTGAACTCCTGACCTCAAGTGATCCACCTGCCTTGGCCTCCAGAGAGCTGGGATTACAGGTGTGAGCCACCATGCCTTGTCCTGAATTTATTTCTATTAACTTCTTCCATATTCAACGTTGCCTCTAAAAGAAAAACCTTCAGGATAATCTCAAATGGCCAAATAGCTAGAGTTCAAATATGGCCAAACAGACTTCTTCCATCTAATAAACCCAATTTTGTACAGGATCCACATGTGTGATTGAACCAAACATAGATTTAAAAAACTCAAAAGTAGCAATACAACAATAAAAAATACAACCAATTAAAAAACAATATAGTATAGCTATTATTTGCACAGCAATACAACAGTGAAGAGGAAATCAGAAGTATTTAACGCAAAAGAAATATTACATCCAGTTTCTAAGTTTCGGATGGAGCAAGCCACATGCCACTGAAAGTGGCCATACATTCGGAATGCCAGCTAGGAGCTGAGAGAGGCTCCAGCTGACAGCTAGCAGGGAACTGAGGACCCCATTTCTACAACTGCAAAACAAAAAACATTCTATTAACAATCTGAATGAGCTTGGAAGTAAATTCATTGCAAGGGCTTCAAATAAGAGCCCCTTTAAGCCAGCATTTTGATTTTGACCTTTGGAGACCCTAAGCAGAGGATCCTACCCAATTTCAATTACATTGTATTAGGTATGATAAGTAATCTAGAGACAATTTAAAGTATATGGGGGGTTGTAGGTTATATGCAAATATTATGCCATTTTATATAAAGGATGTGAGCATCCACAGATTTTGTTATCTGCCTCTGGTCATCCTAAAACAAATTCCCTGCTGACAATAAAGGAAACATGTGAATCATAAATATCTATTTCATAAATAGTACTTCACAATGCATATATATACACACACACACACACACACTAAACTTACAGGAGTACCTCATATATGTATGTACCTTTAACGTACAGGAATACCTCAGAAATATTGAGAGTTCAGTTCCAGATCACCAAAATAAAGCAAATATGGAAGTGGGTCACACAAAGTTTTGGGTTTCTCAGTGCATGTCATATTATGTTTATATCATATTGTAGTCTGTTAAACATGCAATACCATCATATCTAAAAAATGTACTAACTTAATTGAAAAATACTTTACTGCTAAAAAACAATAAAATAAGACAACAATGAAGTTTCTTAAAATAAGACAACAATGAAGTTGATTGACTCAACTGTCTCTATGACTCTATGTGGCATTGACTGACTCTTTCATTAGAGAAAGATTTCTCTATTTAATAGCATTTTGCCTACAGTGAACTTCTTTCAAAAGTGAAGTCAATCCCCTCCAATGCTGCTGCTGCTTTATGAACTGAGTTGATGTAATATTTTTAATCCTTTGTTGTCATTTCAAGAATGTTCACAGCATCTTCACCAGTAGTAGATTCCATCTCAAGAAGCCACTTTCTTCACACATCTATAAGAAGCAACTCTTCATCCATTCAAGTTTTATCATAAGACTGCAAAAATGCAGTCACATTTTCAGTCTCCGCTTCTAATTCTAGTTCTCTTGCTATTTCCACCATATATGCAGTTACTTTCTCCAATGAAGTCTTGAACTCTTCAAAATCTTCTATGAGGGTTGAAATAAACTAACTGTAACCCTCATAAACTCCTGTTAATGTTGACATTTTGACTTCCATTTATGTATCACAAATACTCTTAGTAGCATCTAGAATGGGTGAATTCTTTCCAGAAGGTTTTCCATTTATTTGTTCAGATCCATTAGAATAATTATTATCTATGGCAGCTATAGCCTTCCAAATGTATTTCTTCAACAATAAAAATGGAGCCCATAAAAATGGAAAGTCAAAATTACTCCCTGATCCCAAAGTTGCAGAATAGATGTTGTATTAGCAGCCATGAAACATTAATCTCTTTGAACATCTCCATCAGATTTCTGAGAAGATTGATAGTAATTTCTCAAAACAAAAATCTTTTTACCTGTTACACAATGTAATTGATATTATGCATTTATGGTTATCAACTTTAAAGACCACATTGCTCATTCCTCTTTTAGCTTCATAAAAGTACCTATGTTATTAACAACAATCAGAACTTCAATGATTCTCTACATAAAATATTTCTGAATTATTGTCCAAGATTAAAATAATATTAAACTATTTCAAAATATTTATAAAGAAAATAAACATACAGGATGAAATATCAGAAAATAAAGCTTTTGAATTGCCAATATATATAATAATAAGTATAGTCTAAGAACATAGGAGTCTATAGGTTCCATTTTAATTTCCCCAAATTCAGACATTTCTACAGGACAAATTGCCTTTTACAGTCTTCCACATTCTATACTTTCTCTCTCTTGTTTTCTTTCTTCCAGAGTCCTACAAATATTTTCTTAAAAATTGTACTCCTTACTATATTCATCCATTTGCAAAATGAAGAATTAGAACAATTCTCCAGTAATTGCTTATGAAGAAGAGTGGTATAGCTTCACAGGTAAGAATACAGGCTCTAACTCTGTACTGGTTAGTTATCAATACCCATTCGGCTTGGTCCTACCTATGTAGATTTGGTCAAGTCACCAAATACCTTTATGTATCAGGTTTGGCAAATTTTAAATGAGAACAGTAAAATCAATAATTTTGCGGTTAAATAAGGATTAATATGTCTAAAACTTCGAGTGTATTACCTGACATATAGTAAGAACTGTGTAAGCAAGCTCTTATGATTTGTACTACAGAATGTTATAAAGCATCTTTGGAGAGTATCTGATACAACCTCTTTGTCTTACAGTAGAAAAAACATCACAGGCCACATGGCTGAGTGAAATATATAGTTTCAAATCTGACACTCTTTGCTTTGATTCAGGGATCAGCCATTTTCTTACGGTAAATTATTTAACTTGCCTACCTTTCAATTTCTTCATTTTTAAAATAATATTTAGAGTGTTGGTAAAATTGGATGATATAACCTATCAGTATCACTGTAACATAGAAGATTTTCAGCAAATTTAACCCCTCCCCCACATTTTTTCTTCTACCCATTCTTCACATATATCAGGATTTCCTGAGAATCAAATCTCTTTTTAAATTCTCATTGATACTCTTTCTGGGAAACACAATGAATTCTAATATAATTTATCCTACTAAGCAGGTGACACCCACAGTTGACTACTTGCTTCACCTCCAGAATACCTACCCATGGTCATTTTCAGACTGACAGAAACCAAAAAAATGTATTGTCTTGCTGCAAGATACATTACTGCCTATACCCTTGTAGTTTTTCATTTCAAATACTGCATTAAAGTAATTATTGGATCTTTATTTTCATTTCAACTTACACATTATAATAATTCCTTAGGATTCTGCTTCAAAAGTAAGTTAAATATCAGACTCCTTACTCCACCTGAGTATTAGTTCTAACTAGGTTTTTTGCAAAAGCTCTCCATCTGACCTGTCTCATATATCTTATCTATGAAATGAGAATAAAATTAGAACCTACTTAACAGGATAAGACACAGCACACTTACTGGCACAACTTAATCCCAAAGTATATTTATTTTTATTTATAATTGTTATATTAGAATTGCTGATGTTGACATTACCAAGGACCTATTGACTGAGAGGAACTTTGCTAAGCTCTGTAGATATAGAAATAACATATAATTCACCTCAATGTGTTAGAAGAAATGTCTAAATAAATAAATAAAAGCACCACATTGTGAAAGCTATAATTTACTTAGGTAAAAGAAGGCATAAAAAGAACATTTTCAAAGTGTGGTAGAAATTTGAAATGAATCTTGAAGAGTGAATGTGAGTTCAGAGGCCAGCAAATATGTCAGGCATGATATGTGAAAATGCCATACATTTACAAAAGTCTATTGAAGAATATTTTTTTTAATTAGTCAAAATTAGATAGCAAAAGTAAAATTCTACTTGGATGTTGAGTGAGGGTCACTTTATGCAGGAAGTCTCCTGTTACTGCTAGAGTGGTTTAGGCCCCCAGTTACTACCTTATATTTACCCTACTGTCGAACCATTTGTACCATAAAGCAATTACTAATGAACTCAAGAGCAGGAACTGTGTTACTTTCAGTGCTATATCCTCAAAACCTGGCACATGTTTGGTGATCAATAAATATTTAAGTTGATAGCAAACCACCATAATTAAATTAATTATATAATTAATATTTTATATAACAGAAGAAGTCATTATCATCTCATGGATCTACAGGTCAGGGAGGAAGACACTATCAGCACACAGTTGGAGTTGCAGCAGTACCAGGAGTGAGGCTGCCTCACAGGAACTATACACTTAATCAACTCAGCTACCAGCAAACCTTTTCACAGCAGGTAGGAATAAATATTCTGACATCTCTGCAGACATAGATATCATGATCTCTCTCTCCTGTGTTCCCCAACCTCTCACAATGCTTCCATTGGCCATCGGTAGTCTGGGAGCAAGGGAGCCCAAAATTACTGAGTCCATAGAATTCAGTCTCTCAAGTCACAGAATATGTTCAAATAGAGAATTGTCAGCACAAAATGCAAAACATCAAAGGGCATTTGTACATAAGCATATGGAATGCAGAACAGAAAACTGAACAGAACAGAGATTTTAGATTCTGTAGGCACTTGGGTGGTCGATGAATGTATTAATCAATATGAGGTTTCCAGGGAAGATTATTTCCAGTTAGAAAAGGATGTGGGCTGAAAAGCAAGCCCTAAGAAACCCAGACATTTAATGAATAAAGAATAATAGCTTAGAAAGAAGTAATAAAGGGAAAAACATATTGTAAGCTAAAAAGGATACTGCCTAAAATCTTTTTAGTAATTTAATAAATATTCATGAGTTAATTGATTACTATTTAAATAACATGACAAAAAGAGAGATAATGTATACATTCAAACATCTTCAGCTCAAAATGTGTACGTAAATGTAGAATCTAACTTCAAAGTAGTTTGCAAATTCTGACATTCCTTACCACCATTATGGTTACCATCTTACAGAAATCACATGCAATGCTAAACTAAGCTGCTGCCATTGTCTCCACAGCGAATCTGAATTCCACATGTCCTCCTAAATTCTCTTTACTTGGCAGGGCGTGGTGGCTCAAGCCTGTAATCCTAGCACTTTGGGAGGCCGAGACTGGCAGATCACGAGGTCAGGTGATCGAGACCATCCTGGTTAACATGGTGAAACCCCCTCTCTACTAAAAAATACAAGAAACTAGCCGGGCGAGGTGGTGGGTGCCTGTAGTTCCAGCTACTCGGGAGGCTGAGGCCAGAGAATGGTTTAAACTTGGGAGGCGGAGTTTGCAGTGAGCTGAGATTGGGCCACTGCACTCCAGCCTGGGCGACAGAGTGAGACTCTGTCTCAAAAAAAAAAAAAAAAAAAGAAAATTCTATTTACTCATCCAACAGCCTGAACAGACATGTAATATGCATTGCTTCACACTTCTGCTCAAAACTATTTGAGACTCACATCACCCTTAATGTAACAATCCAAACTTACTATTATGGCTCTTTCTCAACGAAGAATCCTTTCCTGAATTTCTAGATATGATGCCCACGTTCTACGGCAAAAGTACTTCAAGTAAGGAAATTCATGATCCCCAGAGGAAATAACCTATATCCATCAAACGGCTGACTTTGAGAGACCAGAATAAAATATTAGAGTCATTGATAGTGCATTTCTCAAAGTCTAGACTTTTACTTCTTAAATACTATTATTTATATCAATTAGATCTTAAATGATATCTGACCTAATGCATAGTTATAAAAAGCATTTCTCTAATTCTTCAAGGGCACAGACTGGCTAAACACAAACTTAATGTAAGTTTCTCAACAAAGCACATCAATATCTCTCAGTCTTTAGCCTCTGAATTCAGATTTATAGCGACATCTCACTTTTCTCCAAGAATGATGAGCAAGCACTGACTTTAAATTAGTCTTAAAAAAAATACCCACCATAGTCATTTTTTCCCAAACCCAGGAATTCTCTTCCACAAGTAATTTATTGTCTTCTTCCAGATGCTGATATCCCCCACAATTCACAAATGTCAGTTTCCTCAATTTGGACATATAAAGAAGTTAATAAATCAATGTATTTCTCACCAGCCACTTAGTTATACATATATCGTATAGAATCACTTTCTACTGCTTACCAATCTTGTCAGCCCTCATTTGCCTACTGAATAAAATCTAAAGTCTTTGTTTTACAAGGCACTTATGACATTTCTGCAACAGACCTTTCCATTTATATCTCCTACTACCATATTATCATCCTGTTCCTTATTCTCTTAATCTCCAGAAAAAAAAGTCACTCAACTACTCATATACTTAATTATCAAATGTTTCTTGAAGTTCAGAGTAAGAAACATGGCATGATATCTGGGGGCTGGGGATCCAGTAAATGTAAACACCCTTCCTGCCCTGAAAGAGCTTAAGGACTAGTGACTGAGTCAGACCCTAAAGATGAAAATGCAATGAGTATTTAAAAGAGTAAGGAAAAGATGTTTTCAAAAATGTTCACATGGGGATATAAATTAGATACTGAGGAAAGTCTCATTGTAGAAATTTTCTTACCTTGCGTCTTAAAGAATGAGTAAAATGTGGTCATGTTTAGTGCTTAGGGAATACGAGGAAACAATACGAGAGAGTAAATTTTGTGCTGTTATTTTACTGGTCTTCCCACCTGTCTGTGTACTTAGTTCTTACTTAAATGTCTTCGTGACCCATTTCAGAATGTAACCTTCATGTTAAAGCCTTCCCAAATTCTCAGAATAAATTTATCATCCTAATGACCTTGTATTGCCATTTATATAATCACTAATCACATACTCTATGTTTTCTCCTAGATAGTAATTTCTTGAGTGAAGAATCTTGTACAATACTTTAATCTCTCCAACAACCCTCCTGCTCCTGGTAGAATCTAGTAGGTTATAGCAATGTAAGTTGAATCCTGAGATAATTTGGGCCTAAATAGATTGCCTTACCAGCCTAGATCAAACAGTAAGTTAATGGCAAAGTCAAGATGAAATATGAGTCTTCTAGTTTTGAATTGTGTTTTTCATCAAGATTTCATAAAGTTATTAGTTTTGATATTATTGCCTTAATTTGCTGAGTTTCTGAATTTAACGATGGATAAAAATTTTTGAAGGATTGGAAATGGAACAAATAGTCCCAGTCACTCAGGTATGTTCTTGGGGAGTCACCTTGATGTCAGAAAACACTGCAATGAAATGATCACAATTCTCCAAGTCTTCTTCCGTATTGCAGACAGTAAACCTTTCTGCATACAGTTAGTAGGTCATGGTGAAAGATATTTGGATTACTTCTCTCAACTTCATTCCACTCTCATTCTATTCAAAGACAACAGAGTTAGAAATAAAAATATAAGATTAATTTGTAGCTATGATACAAAATGTAAGTCAGAATTTGCTAATTAGATGCATTTGTGTGAAAATTAGACAATAGAATGACTGATAGCATCTTTCAGATGCTGCAGGAAGACAGATTATCTCTGGGAGAAGTGAGTACTGCCCAGTCACCGGTGTCATGACTGTGGTATATGCAACCTGGACATTTTATTGACCTTGGGTAGTAGCAGTGGTAGCGGTGAGGCCTAAAAGCCCAAGGTCTAGTGGTAGTGCCCTAATTTGCACTCCTCTATCCCTTCCGAGTCCCTGAGTTCAATCACTTTTTTCTTAGAAGTGTTTTGGCCAGTTTCTGTTTTCTGCACAGTCCTGACTGATGGAGTGTTCAATAACATTTGCCAGCAGATTCACCTTTAGAAAATCTTAAGTACTTTTTGTGTCTTTGTTTACTGCCTTGTATATTGTCCAAAACCGCATGCTTTATGTTAAAATAGATAACAAGGAGATTCATTGGATATTCCCCAGGGGCTAACACCAGGCAGGAAACTAAATCTGAATATATTTGATGATTAAAAGGAATTTCTGTGGATTTAAGAGTAATCTTCAAATGCATAAATAATTGGTTAATCAAAGTCAGTTTCATAATTTCCCAAACTGTTTCTAATTTATTAAGCTCTTCAGATACTTTAGTATTTTAGATCTTAGCAATGCTTCAGAATTATTATGCACTTTTTTGATCTCTAAATATAATACTTAAATGACATTGAGCATCATTATAAAATAGTCTCCAACTGCTTCTTAAATGCTGAGTCAAAGGCAGGAAAGTTATGAAAAATAAATGAAGTAAAGCCAAGATGTTTACTCTCAAAGCAGGAGGCACTAATCTTGTGACAATGCTCTGTTCCACTGGCATTGTTATTGCTGCCACATGGAGTGATTGATGGGGATTTAATCATTTTATCTAATGCCTCCTGGTATCAGGGAATGATATATGCTACAGCACAGCTTTTAGAACATTCCAAAATTTTCTCAATGTAAGAAATTGGGTACAGAGCTGCAAATGCTGTTTCTTTTTTTTTTCTTACCTACATAATCTGAAACAGTTTGGAGATCCTTTGATACCAATTACACAGAACATGAGATTACATACCTTTATTATAGATGACAAAATTATAATTGATTATTCCTACTGATGTATTGTAATATTCCTAATCACAATATTAGATTATTTCTAATGACATATAATATTAACAACTCTTAACTATATGTTTTAAGTGGTGTTTAAATTAAACAAGATAATTGCACCTATCTGACATTACATGTTTTAATACAAAGCTCTTGAAGCATAGACAATATTCAGATTACATTGGGTCAGGCACAGTGGCCCATGCCTGTAATCCCAGCACTTTGGGAGGCTAAGGCAGGCGGATCACTTGAGGTCAAGAGTTCGAGACCAGCCTAGCAACATAGTTAAACCTCATCTCTTCCCAGAATACAAAAATTAACTGGGCGTGGTGATGTGTGCCTGTAGTCCCGGCTACTTGGAGGCTTGGCGAATCGCTGGAACCCCAGAGTTAAGTTGGAGGTGCAGTGAGCTGAGATCGTGCCACTACACTCTAGCTCGGCGACAGAGCAAGACTGCGTCTCAAAAAGAAAAAAAAAAAAAAATTTCATTGGCTATATTCGTTTTTAAGGTTTTTAGAGCATAATTTATTATTATAGGTATTCTTTAGAGCAACTGGATAATTTGTTAACTTGATATACTTGATAACAAATAAGTAAATGCTAGCATACCTAATTATTATGCTAATATCGGTGTCAATATATTTGTTCAATGCAGTTGGTGAGAGGAATTGAACTCAACTCCACTGAGTTCTGGGGTGAGCTAATGACAAAACTTTGTGGAGAGGTTGGTCAATGTGCTAAAGCAATCAGTGATTGCTAAGTGGCACTTAGTGGATTAGTGTCTTCCCCTCTCACAGAGTCTGGGAGATAGAGCCCTTATGTTTGTTTTGTTTTGTTTCTCTCTGAATCTGAGCACAGAAGAGTAGATAGAGCTCTTAACGTTTCTTGATGATATCCTTTCAAAGGAATGGGTCCTAGGTCTTTGGAAGAAACATTCTTTAAATTTTAAAACTAGCAAAGGGCTGGGAGGAGGCTTCTATCCCGAAGGGGCAGAGAAAGACTTCACAATTGCAAGCTTTATGAAGTAAAAGTACTAAGACAAGGGAAGTCAGGGGCTTATACTAAGGAAGAATCCTGACTGAAGTTTAGTTCAGCTGCAGAGAACACTATGACTATCTTGATCACTAACCACTGGGAAATAAACTGATATCTCGAAAAATTGTATTTGCTTAACAAGCTACAAAAATGCCTATTAAATTATGTTTCAAACTTATGCCTTAGCCATTCTACTGATATTTCCCTCTTGGAAATGCATTTGTGATATTTTAAGTAATTTATGATTTATTTATTAAGTATCCTATGTTATACTGACTTATTAAGAATTTAAGGTATATAGTGGTGTATTTCTCTGAATATTTCACAGACCTCCAATTGATCTAATTTTTATTCACATCAAATTCAAATTTGACATTTGAATATTGAGAATACATGTTCTATATATTTATTTTCTACTAAGCTTATTTTATTTATTCTGAAAATTGTGCTTCTGCTTTAATACATTCATACTTTCTCTAGGATTCGGTTAATTCTTGATTAATGACTCTTTGCCTTATCAGTACACCTTAATCTATATACTCGCTTAGTTTTTAATCTTTTCTTACTGAATGGTCTTAATCTTCTGAGACTCTGTCTTTTGAAATTGTAACTACAGGTATATATTTATCACTTTTACTTCTTTTGTGTAACTTCTCCAGCTGTGTTTCTTCTTCCTTAAAATATTGTAATGAAAAGGCCAGTCTAATAAATCTCCGGGACAAGGGTCAGATAATGTTTATTTTCACTTTTAAAATTGCATTTTCTGTTAGTTCCCTCTGTAATACTCAAGCTTGCAGTTCTACATTTTGAGGCATTTTTAAAATGAGTTTGCCATGTAAGCTTTCTCATCTCTACAATCAAGGTAAATAATAATACTATCATTTTATTAATTTGACCTTGACAAAATGTACTGTTTACATTTGACTCATCAATGAGAGTACTTCTTTTATATTATTTCAGAAAAAAATACTGCTGAGAAAACTATGAACATATTTTTGAGCACCCATAGTTTTGAGTACTACGGTAAACCATTTACATACCTCACTTTCCTTGGATCACAGAATTGAATCATTATATTACTAGTTGATAGCATTGTGATAGTATTCTCATTTATGATTGGAGTGTATGGTAGTGATTCTTATATTTCAGAGAGCAAAAAAATCATGTTTCATTATTTTTGAAGCATAGGTTTTCTAAACCTCACAAAAGTGATTTAATTCAATATCTGGAATTTAGATATATGTGTTTTGCTTGACCCTAGGTGATTCTGAAGCAGGTGATTTTATAAACAGACATTGAAAAAAACAGTACTATAGGAAAGAATTTGGGGAAAGATTAGTTCATGAGCTCTCTATAGAATTTAGATCAAGTATAAAGAATAGCATAGCTGTAATGTCATAACCTTATGATAAATAGTTTCTTAATATTCTCTTTAGTGTTTATACTTTTCAAAACTACCAATAATACTTTAATCAAAAATATTTTTAAGTTACTTTCAAATTAAGAAGCCATATATACACGTGCCTTATTCTCTACTGTTTTTGTGTTTTTAAGATTTAGTATGAAACATTGTTGCAATTTAAAATTTTACCTTTCTTCTGTCAAAATCAAGATATTTATGTTTATATTAATTTATTTTTTAAATTTATTATAAAAATTTTTATTATATAAATTTTTAAATTTATTATATAAAATTATATACATCTTGGACAAATGTCTTCAGTTTAATTTTGCATTCTTTGAGATTATCATGTGTTCATCTTAGGTAATTTGAAAATGGTGTAGTGGTGTGTGTGTGTGTGTGTGTATGCCTGTGTGTATACATTTGCATGTGTACATATAAGAGTAAAGTCATCATTTGAACAATAAAAATCAGTTTCAGTTTTTCAATTTAATTATTTCCATATCTCTTTCAAGTAGACTTAGCTGATATTACTGAACATCTTCTAAGATTCATACTTTCTGTTTACACTTTTCTTATTTCTCAGTGAGAAAGAAATATTTAAGCAAGAGGTTTGCAAACCATTCTTTTCCATTACCAGAGAGTTACCTCTGGGAAAGAAAGATCACACAGCATGTTTACATATCTGTACCAGATGACGGGTCTACTGGAAAACGCACTAGTGGTATTTGCTAGTAGGAGATTTCTATGGAATGCTTTTAATACTTTGGACCTAGTCTAATGTTGCTTATGGTAACCTAGAATGTATACATTTATACACTCAGGAAAATGTCATAAATGCTATGTAACTATACATTTATAAAACGAGGTGTTTTGTGACCAAAATGCTTATTTTCTGTTTTGAAATATAGATGCATATATATATATATATATATATATATATATATATATATATGGGAATTAACATATTTCTTTGGCCAGAGTATTTTTTTCTGCTTCTCTAGTCCCTTGTAATTACTTCTATCAGTAAGGCATAATGACAGCACTGATTTGTGTGAGTTTGATTTGAAAATTTAATTCTTTCTGTTTTACCATCCATCATATATGATTTATAAACAAAAGAAGTGTACTTTTATCTCCCAATTGATCATGATATGCATTGTTAATCTGAATGGTATCTTATATTAGAGAACTATATCAGGCTAAATATCTATACTTATTCATATTTATCTACACATGTATCTATCTATCCCTCTATTTCTATAAATCTTTGCCTTTGTCTACATTACATTTAGATACACATAAGTATATATATTTATGTATTTATAATATCTACACTTATATTTTATATTATGGATATATAAGTGCTCTATTAATAAAAGTGAAATATACCAAGTAGATATTAGAAGCAGGCTTCGTTTGATAATGTGCAGACATTGGTTACTTAAGAAAAAATTTGAAGACTTAAAAATTTGCAACCCCAGGATGCAATATGTATGGCAGGGCCATTTTTGGAGATTAATACTGTTACCAACCTCCTCCTCTTGCTAATGGAATGTATTTAAACAAAACCACAAGTAAGGAGGTAATTAGGCAAAAAGTGCTTCACCTTCCAAAGGGATTGGGGCAAAGTTTTATGAGGATTTGCTTAGAGATTAAGAAATAAGATTTCCTTGGAATGTGAATTGTAAACAAAAGATGTGTGATTATCTTGCTTAATAAGCAGCATTGTTTTGTGCTTCACATGCCTGTCAACCTCTTTGAGGTCCCTGCAACGAGCATTCACAAAATATGTGCCCATGCATCCTCATTTCATTCTTACCATATCCTGCTTGTTGTAATTTTTATATGAAAGGGAACCTGAATTTGATAGTTAGAGTTCATACTTTTGATGACCATTCTTTTGATTTTTAAAAGATATTGGCACAAGTTATTAGTAATTTTAGTAAATGCCTTCCTTAATTCTCCTCTTTCCTCCTTGTGAAGAGGGCTGATAAGATTAATGTCACAACTTTTTTTTTCGGGGGGGGGGAGTTATGTGAGGGACAGTATTTTTTGTTTGTTTTCAATTTTTACAGAGCAAAAGGCATTAATAAACTCAGGAAAACTTAGACATATCTAGAGAGAGAGTAGTATCACTTGAGAGAAATATTGCTATCAATTCAACCTAGATTAGATAAATAGACAAGTTAAAAACTTTAAATATCCACATACACAGAGGTAAAAACCTCCATTAATTTTGTTGAGGCATTGCAAGATCCTAAGCATCTTTCTGTATTGATCAGAGGAGTAGTACTTTAAAATTTGTGATTCCACTAAAGTTTACACAAATCTTTTAACAGGTGTTACCTCCTAGAACAGTACTACACAAAATGTCATTTGTGGATCTTCTCCGGTGACCACTAACTGTTTATTCATTTTCCATGATGACTTAAGCGCAGAAATGGAAAGTAGGCGTTTGGAAACTTTTATAGCAACTTGACATCAGTGCAATAGGCCAGAATGGTATCAGTGGTCTTGTCTCGACGAATGAAATATAGACCAGTAAGGGTGCTGTCAAAGTCTCAAGTGGTGGGAGCTATGTACTGGAATCATATTACAATGTGTAATGCTTTAAAGTTACTTTGCTAAATGTAAAAATAAGTACGAAATAGATACAATGACAAAATTATTTGGTTCAAAGATAGTTAAACTGAACTATAATTTTAGTGACTGAGGAAAGACTGAAAATGAATGTGTAGCATCACTGAATTCTTATTGAATTAAAAGAGAAATGCAGCCGGGTGCAGTGGCTCACGCCTGTAATCCCAGCATTTTAGGAGGCCAAAGCGGACAGATCACGAGGTCAGGAGATCGAGATCATGGTGAAACTCTGTCTCTACTAAAAATACAAAAAAGCTAGCCGGGCGAGGTGGCGGGAGCCTGTAGTCCCAGCTACTCGGGAGGCTGAGGCAGGAGAATGGCGTGAACCCGGGAGGCGGAGCTTGCAGTGAGCCGAGATCGCGCCACTGCACTCCAGTCTTGGTGACAGAGGGAGACTCTGTCTAAAAAAAATAATAATAATAATAATAAGAGAGAAATGCAATAAAGAGAAATGACTATTCTGAAGGTTCTTAAGTTGCTTTAAAAATTTCCTTTCAATTTTCATCAACGTACCTCTAAAAGACTAGTTTTTCTACTATACATATTAGTACAATAAAACAGAAACAAATCAGATATACATTTCCCCTGAGAGTAGCAGAATTTTTCAATCCAACCTAAATTAAATATTAACAACCTAAAAATGTTTAAACCTTCATATACACATCATTCATTCAACAGGTGCATAAGTATTTAGTAAGTAATCATTTTTCATTTTTTACCTATTAATCACTTTTTCACAGACTTTCATTGAATAACATGAGTAGTTTTCATAATTCTTTACATATGTTATATTCTGATTTTCACCATTTTAAATATAATTTTGAATTTAAAATTTTAAAATTGAATTTTTTGTGAATATTTTTATCTTTTTATTTTTTCTTTTCTAGTAATTCATTTTTATTGTATATATTAAAATATCAGATCTCAATGGATTGAGAAGCTCTTCCATGCAGCATAGTTTGAGGCTACCTTGAATCAAGGCATCAAATGTTCCCTAGAGGTAAGCTTAGATGCATTTTACAAGAAAGCACTAGGACATTTTTTAGTCTAGAAAAACAAGGGTCAGGTTGAATGACATAATGGGTGAAACAATGATCAGATGAAAGAGATGACTCCTCTTCAGTACAGGTATGATGTGTATTAGGTAATTGCTTCATTTTTGAATATTTTGGTGAATAAATCACCTACACTAATCTGTTTCAATTATTTTACTTACTATGGAAACAAATATAATTGAAAATTTCTAGTACAATTAATAGTTATGTGTTCTAACTGGAAATAGATACTACTAATTCTAAGAATTGACATTTTCTGTAGTAAAGCATTTACATACAGATTTTAGAGAATGTTCTTATAAATGAAATGAGAAATTTATTTCATGTAATATTTGGGGAAAAATATTTGTCCAAGAAAAAATTGTTCCTAATTGGCAAAATATAAAAAGTGAAAAATATTACTATGGAGTCTTTCGAATAACAATGAACCCAACTTAAACAACTTAGCCATAGGGATGGTGGGTATATTAATACTACTGACTCATTTTTTGGGATGGTGTTAATAAAAACACAAGAGTAACTGAGGACTGTGCTCTGTAAAAATTATTTTCTATTCATGTCAATTTCTGATTATTTTTTCCAGAGACATACCATATTACTAATTTACCTGCTTAAAGCACAGAAACAGCATTTATCAATTGGTAGACAATCTGAAGATAAATAATTCATCATATTGTGATAGATAACTTAAACTTTAATTACTCAGATAAAACCACTTTCATTATAAAACATGCTATATATTATACAACCAAATCCCTTCATTAAATTCTATTAACACAATTAATAAACAATTCACCCAGTGCATCGCTGTCTTTATCATTGGTTTACTTTTGAGTTATTAAACTTCAGGGAAGATGGCCCCACATGAATTGCAAATATCACCTATTTATTTAACCAATAAATACTTCACATAATGCCTTTTTTGTGCTTGTGAAAATAAAATTCAGTACTTGTTTGTCTTTCAAGGACAATAGAATCTCCTAGATTTAAATTCAAATAGTAAAATGTGCTAAGGAATTGGAGAGAGAAAATAAATTCAGGTAACAACTTAGCGGTGACCTTTACCTTCTCTAGAGACTCTGAGCATCCTGGGGAAAGAGATACTGAAGCTGTATTTTTCTGTTACAGCATTGCTATTTAGTAAGTATCTCAGAATCAAGATCTGCACAAATTACCTTTACTCTTTGCTGTATGTAGTTTGGTATTTTTTAAAGATAAGAGAAAAGGAATTGGACTGTTTTCAACTTAAGATCAAATCCAACCTCACACCTCTAAGAGTCTCTAATATTTCTCGACATTGATGTTTTTTTCCTTAAAATGTCAGTATTCCTTGTATAGACCTAACCAGATACAAAGGCACCGTTTTTACAGAAAGGTGTTTTGAGTTCAGGGTAGTCAGAATTTTTCATTAGTAATGTGTTTACCAATCTGGACACAGAAATTTAGACAAAACCAAAAGTTTATCGTATTTCAACCAAAAAAATGTATTAAAATAAATGGAGCAGAAAGATAAATTATAATTTCCATACTGACATTATTCTTCACTTTCAGAAGAAGGAAAAATAATTTTCTAACAACTTTAGTGTATTGCTTTTGAAAACCTTTGCCCCCATCTTGAACTTTTTTTGGGGTTTGAATAGATTTTAACAGGATGTTTTACTTAATGACAGAGTTTTAGGTTGAATTACACATCATTAAGATCAAATAAAAGAATTAGAAAGTGTAGTTTCATTTTAAAAAAAAAACTCACTTGCTATCAATTCCATACTTAAAATTAAATTCAAGCTTAACCCTCAATTTATATTTGTGGACACTCATCTGTACCACATGAACATTTAAAGAAAAATATATGTATGATTATATGATTTAGCTATCTCAATGTCAAAACAAAAAAAATGCATTCTCAAATGTTTAATATTGAGTTTAATATAAAAATTGTGATAAATGCAAATAAAATAGACCTCAAAATAGATATACTTGCAGAATTTAAAAAATGGTTTTTGAACTTGTAGGGAAAGGGAAGCAAAGAGATATTAAAATTTGGCCCTGAGGCCCCTAGATCCTTCCAATAAAGACCAATTTTACCAGTTGGCTTCCCCAGTTGTAGCATCCTAAACTCAATTATGCCTTTTTAGGAGGTTTAGATTTTCAGGCCCAAAGAGCAAAGTGAAATAATGAAATTATGCTAGAACAAATTTTCATCTCTTAAATTCTCCATAAATCATATTTAAGAAGGTGCACCTGAAATTTTGGAAGGAGTTTTAGATGGTCAAGTTTATAAAAATACAAAAAGTGGAGAATCTTTGAAATATATTTTATGAAATTATCTTTACTTATTTTTATAGTACTCTAACCAACAAGAGATACTGTGATTAGACGTCATAGTTTTTATTTAAATGATACAAAAACTTCTTTTATATTTTGAAAGCCTTTGGAAAAATAAAGGAGAAATCCAAAGAACATTATACCTATTTTTTTGATGAGATATGAGGTAAGGTTATACTTCTTGTTAAATTTACAAAGTTGATTCTATTCCCAATAAGTTATAACATTTATGTGAATATGCACATTTTATAAGGTATTGCATATAATGTATACTGTGTATATGTATGTATGTGTATATTCATGTAAATAAGTTGATTTAAACATTTGGTGCCAGAAAAAAAATCTCTTATATAAATTAAATTTTATTTAAATAAAGTAAATATGAACTAACAGATTTCCCTCTTTGCCACAAATATCAAGAAAGCCAAAATTAAATATAGTACTGAAAGGGGAACCTAGATCTTATATAAACACACCCATATCATATGACAAAAATTTTAAAGTGTATTATTATATAATGTGTTTATCCCTTAAAGGTAGTAATTAAATTTAAAACAAAGGTTTTATATTACAACTTTAACTTTTCAAATTTTTTTAGATTATTTTTGTTGATATAAGTTCTGAATTATTTTCTATGTGTTTTAAGAGTGAGACACTTTTCATGTATTGAAAATGAGTGGGTTTGGAAGTAAATTCTTGTTTTTAATATGAGTCCAACTATATTCTTTATTCTTAAATATTCTACTATTCTAGTCTTTTCCTTCTTTGTCTATCTCAATAATGAAGTTACTGCTTTCCAACTGTACTAATCTCTATCATACTTCTCTGTCAAGGACACTTCAATTTTGTTCCCAAAATTTCTTTCATAATTCAATTTATTTAGTAGCTCTTATGTAAAAACATCTTCGTAAAATTCCATTTTAAGCAAGAGTCGACACTAATAACTAGCATTTTATGTTTTATACCTATTCTATCTATGAAAATACAATGTCACGGAAGTCATGTAATTTTTAAAGTGTCAGGGCCAAAATATAAACTTTACTTCTTCATTATGCAAGTCTTCTGGGGTTCTTTTCTGCTATATGATTGACATTGGACTTGCTAGCAAAATAGTCCATCTAATAGGAATTTTTCAGTCAATGGTTTTCTTCTCAGGAACACTACAAAGTTGTGAGAAGCAAACCAGAATGCTAGCCACACAGTATAAAAGAGGTTGTAAGGAAATACACATTAAGGACCGTAAGATAATCTTTTGGGGGATTTTTGAAACATTCTACAATATCAATGTGTATAGGGTTCATTATATTTTACCAAGGAGGAATATATATTCTTGCTTAAATAGCCATAATTACTATTACTTTCATAATACAATTAGGTTATCAGTAAAATATTGACGATTTCTCCTTTCAGACAAGAAAGTAAGTGGTGTAAGATTCATTTCCTTATTGGAAACAACCAAAAATTGAAGACCAAAAGGGAGAGCGATCACTGAGAGGTGGGAGAAAAATGGAGTACTGTGATTCCCCTTGTTTATTGCCTTGAGAAAATTTCCAGGGTCAGGAACAAGAAACTGAGGTGAAGCTTGAAAGACTCCCTGAGATGAAGAGATGGGGCTGAGATTCTGTGGAGTCAAGGCAATGAGGGTTCACAAAACAAAGTGCAGGAGATTAAAGAGTGTACAGTGTCAACAACAACAACAACAAAAATCACAGAAAAAAAACTAAATATGTTGAATGTATTCAGGAATGAGAAATGAGGATTACAACCTGAGATACACAGCTCTGCCAAAACACATGTGTAACTGAAGAGGAGATGGTAAAAGGAGGCTTCTATTGGCAAAAGGAGAAGTTTACATAAGCTGCTTGGAAATAGAGCTCACTGGTTTCAGAGACACAAAGCCAGAGTTGGCGTCAGTTTAATGCTAGAGATGCTGTTACGGGGCAAATATTCTCTTGACAGCACCTTATCTGAATTGTTATAGTCTTAAGAAAGCATTTTTTTGTGAGACTATTTTAGAAAGTTATTGAGACAGTATCTCAAACAGGCAAGCATAAGACTTTCCTCTTCATATTCTCTTAGCTCTAGTCTGTTTGGATCTGACAAAAAGTGATTTCATCCTGGTATCTTTTACATTCACAATAGGTAGAGAACTCCAGACAAAGCTGAAGGGCATCCCTGGCGTACTTGGCAGAATACTGCTATTGCATACATGAGAGATAAACAACCAAGGCGAGATAAATAAATGTCTCAGATTAGATATAAAAGTATTTAGTGCTTACTTAGACAGAGCTGAGAATTTGGCCTGTTCCCTTTAGAAAGATGAGAAAACCTCATAATTCGTGGGACATTGGATGGAGTACAGAAAAGAATCTTGTCTCAATGATGAAGAATTATTAGCACTAGGTTAACTACAGCTCTGATATTTCCCAACAAATCTTAAAAGAAAGAATAAAAAATATGAAATAATTTCAGGTAATTTAACTGCATCCTAAAACAAAGCTCATGAAGATCTGTAGGAATGAAAAAATTCATAAAATTTTATGAAAGATAAATTTTACAGAGTATGACATTCAATAAAAGATTACAAGTAAAGCAAAGAGGTAGAAAAATACAACCCATGATAAGTAAGAAATTTCACCAAGAAAAACTTGTCAAGAACAAAACCAGATGTTAAATGAGCAGAAAACGACACTAATATAGTTATTGACAGTGTATTTTATATATTAAAAAATACATAAAGATGTGGAAAATATTTTAAAAGATCCAAGATAAACATGTATAGGTTAAAGCCAGAATATCTTTAATAAAAAAAATAGATGTTATTAATGGCAGATTAGATACTCTAAAAGACAAGATTAGTGAGCTTGGATGTGTAACACCAGAAATTTTGAAAACTAAGACTGAGAAGAAAAAAATAATTTTAAAATCTTATTAATGGGTTGTGGGAAAACATTGAGCAGCATAGACACTTAATATATGTTTAACTGGAGATCCCCAAAGAGAGAAAGAGAATCACAGGAAAAAATATTTGGAAAAAAAAGGGCCAGAATTGTTTCTATTTTGATGAAAACTATAAACCCACAGATTCAAGAAACTTAGCAATGTCCAATACAAGCAATATAAATAGAATGATATCAGTGTAAATTATAATCAAATCACTCAAAAATAGGATAGTAGTATAAAAGCATCCAGAAAATAAAGACATGGTGTATCCAGAAGTTCAAAGGGATAGATATCAGCAGGATCCTTCCTGAAACAACGCAGGCAAGAAGACAGTAGTCCAACATCTTTAAACAAACAAACAAAAAAAGAAGACGAAGAAGAAAATAAAAGAAAAATTGAGCTTGAATTCTATGTACAATGAAAGCTTTCAAAAATACAGACAAAATAAAAACTTTTTCAGACACACAAAGCTAAAATGGTTTCTACTACGAGACTCATATTTCAAAAAGTATTAAAGAAAATCTTTTGCCAGAAAGAAAATGACAGTGGATGCAAACATGGAGCAACATCAAACCCAAGAGGACCAGAAATAGTAAATGAGTGGGTAAATATGGGATTTTTAAATTATTTAAATATCTTTAAAAAGTAGCTTTCTGTCAAAGGATAATCAATTATTGTGGAGTTTGTAACATATGAATAAGTAAAATCTATGAAAAGTTATGATAAATATTGGACACTAAAAATGACACTAGCATGTACTATAGGTGAAATGGGATAATGCAAGTTGAAAATAGACTGTGAAAAGTTAAAGAGGTATACTGTAAACCCTACCTAGATTAGCCTCTAACATAACAAAACAAAAGGTTATAGCTAATAAGTCAAAAAAAAAGTAAATACAATTGAACTATATAACCACAAAAGATCGCAGAAAAAAGGGCAAAGATCAGATGGATTTTTTTTTTGTTTCAGACTGAGTCTCACTCTGTCACCCCAGGCTGGAATGCAGTGGAGTGATCTCTGCTGACTGCAACCTCCGCCTCCCAGATTCAAGTGATCCTCCCGCCTCAGTGAGTAGCTGGGACTACAGGCACCTGCCACCACGCCCAGCTAATTTATATATTTTTAGTAGAGATGGGGTTTCACTCTGTTGGCCAAGGTGGGTTCGAACTCCTGATCTGAGGTGATCTGCCCGTCTCGGCCTCCCAAAGTGCTAAGATTACAGGCGTGAGCCACCATGCCCGGACAGAAAAATATATATTTTTTTAATGTAAAATTCTCAGCTTAGGCCTGATCATATCAATGATCACATGAATTGTAAATGGGCTAAACAATTCAATCAAAGGTCGAATACTTTCAGTTTGGGTTAAAAATAATTCATCATGTGAAACACTAAAATATGAAAGCCATATGGTTATCTCAATAAAGACATGGAAATGACCATTGACAAAACCCAATATCCATTTTAAACAAAAACAGAAAGGAAATATAACAACGACAACAACAAAAACCTCTCATAAACTAGGAATAGAAGAGAAATTCCTTAACCAGAAAAAGTACATTTAAAAAACTACAGTTGATGTTCTACTTAAGGAGAAAGACTGAATGCTTTAGTCCTAAGATCAGTAACAATACCATCAAAACCAAATGGATGTATACACTCACCACTTGTATTAAGCATTGTATGGGAGGTGTCAGCAAGTGCAGTGAGTTTACTAAGTAAATAAATAATAAAGATATCACATTGGAAAGAAAAAAATTATAAAACTGATTTTATCCCCATATGTAATGACATCTATGTAGAAAATCCAATCTACAATAAAGCTACTACCAATAAATGAGTTTAACACATTTGAAAGATACTGTATTATCAATTGTGATTCTAGATAGTAGCAATGGACAATTGAAAATTGAAATAAAAAATAAAATTTATAACTTTCAAAAACATGAAACAGTTAGGGACACATTGTCAAAAGATATTCAAGAATGATACACTGAAAACCACACAATGCTGCTGAGATAAATTAAAAGTGATATAAATAAGTCTAGGATTTATATCTTATTTATGTAAGTCATATATTGGTAAGGGGTTGGAAGCCTCAATAATACTAAGAGGGTAATTGTTTCCACATTGATTTATACATGTACTGCAAATCCAATGAAAATCTAGCCAACTGTTTTTAGAGAAATTGCCAAGTTGGCCCTGAAATTAACATAGAAATGCAAAGAAAATAGAATATCCATAACAACTTTGATAAAGAACAAAGTTCGGGAGCTAACATTACTGACTCAAAATGATATTCTAAAACAACATTACTCAAGACAGCGTGTTACGTGCATCAAGATAGATATGATAGGCAAAGAGATAAATGGAACACAATAAAATCAAGAAATAGACTCACATATATCTGGACAATTGATTTTTGACAAAGATACAAAGGCAAATCTATAAAGAAAAGAGAGTCTCTTTAACAAATGGTGCTGGACATTTGAATATTCATATAAAAACTAAACCTTGATATATATCTAACATACTATATGAAAGTTAACTCAAATTGAGTCATAGCTCTAAAACTAAAGTATGAAATGTTGAGAAAAAAACATAGGGAATATATTTATAATCCTGGATTAGGGAAAATGTTTAGGTATGACACCAAAAGCACAATCCGTTTTTCAAAAAGATGAATTTAAATTCACAAAAATTTAAAAAACTTCTGCTATTTGGAACACAAAGAAAGAAAAGACATGTCCTATAGCAGGAGAAAATATGTACAATGCATATATCTCATAAATAAGTTATATCTAGAATATATAAAGAATGTTCAAATTTCAAAAATAAGATCTCACTTTACGGCCTGGACTGAAAAATAAAAATTGAATAATAAGAAAACAAACAACTTAATTAAAATGGGCAAGGGTTTGAATGAACACTTTGTCAAAATAGATATATGGATAGCTTATAAGCATAGGAAAAAAATGCTCAACTTCATAAGTATTTAGTGATATGTAGATTAAAACCACAATGAGACACCATTACATAACAATAAGAATGGCTAAAATTAAAAATCTGAACATATCCCTGCTACTGGGAATGTAGATAGTACAAGTGGGAAAGTTGGAAAATGTCTGTTTCTCAAAAACTTAAACATACACTCACTATATGGTCAGCCATTCCACTTTTAGGTATTTATCAGAGGAAAGGAAAGCACACATCCAAAAGACACACACCAAACCATGTATAATATATTTATTGATAATGACCTTAAATTGGAAACAATTCAAATATCAACAAGTGAAAAAATAAGCAAATTGTGGTATTTTCATATGGCAGAAAACTACAGGTAATAATAATAATACACATAACAACATGGATGATCTCACTAGGTGAAGAAAACCAAACCTCCCACCTCCTTCAAAGTATGACTGTTTTTTGGTATATTGCATCATTCTATTTATATCAAACAGTACAAAATACAAACTAATCTACAGTATAGAAAGCAAATCAGCAGTTCCCTGGGAACATGTAGGGCTGGAGTTGAAGAAGTAGGCTTTTGGAGGAAGGAGTAAAAGGCACGAGAAAACTTTTGGTGATTATAAATATATTCATTATCTTGATTGTGAAGATGGTGTCACAGATGTGCACATATGCCAAAACTTATAAAATTGTACACTTTAAATATATGCATTTTACCGTACGTTAATAACACCTGAAAAGAACTGCTAAAAAATAATGATGCATTGAAAAATTACTATCTACAATGGAAGCAAGGAGCTGGATAATGCCAAATAAAACTTGTCACAGGAGACTATGTTTCATTACTGTGAATTTGATTTGATTTTCTAAGCAACTACCTAAAAGTGGCTGCTAAAGATTAGGCCTGGATCAATGCACCTGGGGAGAAATTCCTCCATGGTCCAATGTAGACTTATGAACACAAACCTATAATAATATGTTCACTGAAGGACATTTCCTACCCTAGTACTGGGATTCCAGTTGAGTGTAACCTACAAGACTATACTGCAAATAATGGTAGAAAGCCAAATCATTCAGATGTTAGAATCAGAAAGCACCAAGACGTTTTGTGTTTTTTTAAAATGTAGCATTTTCAGACAGGGCAAAATAACTCATGTCTATAATCCCAGTACTTTGGGAGATCAAAGAGGGAGGATCGCTTGAGGCCAGGAGTTCAAGACCAGTCTGGGCAATATAGCGAGACTCATGCACTACTAAAAGAAACAAAGAAAGAAAAAGAAGGGTAGCATTTTTAGATGAGAGGCTGAAATTAGTAAATTTACTAGTAGTCTTCCTAGTCAACTGAAAAAAACTAAGGGTTTTTTTTGTGTGTGTTTTTTTAACAGTATACCTAAATTTATTTAGGAAAATATCAGTATGTGGAAACCAGTAAAGTGTGATGATTTAAAAAATCTGAAGTCAGCATATCTGGATCAAGATACTCAGCTAAATAGGTAAATTTAAACAAATTAATCAACTGCTTTGAGCCTCAGTTCTCATGACTATAAAATGGTTTATAAATATATGTTATGAGAAATAAGTGATATATATCAACAAAACATTGAATACATAGTTTGGCATCTAGTTAACATTGTGCTACTTTAAATATTTTATTAAGAATGTTAAAGATAAAGCTAGTTTCTATAATTTTTAAATAATCATTTAAAAATTTAAATGATTTATAAGTAAATAAATCATTTAAATAATCATATCAAAATCCTCTTGTATTGTTATTCCCTCTGAAAACTCAAGAATTCACTTCATTGAAGATTAACAGGATTTCAGAGTGGATAGTCTTATAAATTATATATATTATTTTCAACTAATGCCCTAATCATCAAAATATGTATTATGTTTCAACATAAAAAGTATTTAACACCACAATTTTAAAGCTAACAACAGCTCAATGTAAAGTAAAAGCAAGTTTAAAAAAAAACTCTCAAAGAGTATAATAGTTTGCAAGTTGCATACTTTCTTAAAAATAAAATGTATTATTGCCACTGCATTCCATTCTCAGTTGTGTGTCATTTACTCAAGTATAGAGGAGATTCATCTTAAAATTGAAGGTCCTTGGATAGGTTAATGCAAATGAAAATTTCTCATAATATAAACTCTTCTATAATGTCGTATCGTTAATAATCATCCCTGGCTCCACTGGAAAGAGAATTCATGCTCTTCTTCCCTTGATTTGAACATGAGCTTTATGTTGCTCATCTGACTAGCTTCACTGAAAACTTTCACATGCAAAATTTATGGAATACATTGTTCATTGACTGGCATTAAGCACCACATTATTATTTAGTAAAAATTGCATAATATTTCTACAAATTACAAATGGAAAATTCTTTAACTTTTTATGTGACCTTATTTTGCAGTCATAAATATATAAGTGTTTTTTCTTTGAATAGGCCAATTCTTAGTGTTGATTTTCAACGTGATTTCCCAGGCAACCAGTGTTAGAATTAAGTAGGATTAAAAATGTTCATTCTTGGGCCCTTACACCAAACTATCACAATCTCTAGTATTGATATATGATAATGTATATTACTTTACAGAATATATACTTATGTTTAATATCTCTTTTAATGAGAAATTGTTTGTACACAGATATGGCATTATTTTTCTTTGCTATTACACATATTAGGTTTATCTGAACATTCATAGTCATTTGGATCCAGTTGTGGAAAAATACACATTGATTATTATGGGTGAGTAATATTAGGGAAGTTATATTTATTTAGTACATACTGTTTCCCAAGAACTTCCTTCGTAATTTAAGAAGTTTATCTTATATAATCTTCGCAGCAATTCTGGAGAAAATTCTATAATCTGTATTCAACAAATGAGGTAACCTATTTTTGGAAATTAAGTACACCTGCCTGAGCCAAGGTGCTTGCCTTCTGTGCAAAAAGAACTCAAATCCGGAGCTATCATCAGGTGTTAGTGTTCCTGCTCTTTTATACTAATGTCTGTCATTTTCCTATGGAAATGTTAACTACTTTGGAAATTTCTTTTAATACACTGAGATAAAACATGGATGCATTTTGTATCTTGAAATGGATCTTTTTCAGGATTCTTGGAGGGAAAGGTTAGGAGCATTTTGATTTTCTTCAGGCATAATTTATTTCATTAATTACTTTTTTTATTATAGTACTAAAGTGTATCTTGTTTCTCAATAGAGTAAATCATCAATTGACTGAAGCCTATTGAATTATACAATTAGCTAAAGTCTGCATTCATAAAGAAGAAACAAATCACACACACACACACACACAGACACTATATACACACATGACTGACACTTTGTAAAAAATGAAACTTCTATTATATACAAATAATTCAATTCCTTACATCATCTAGGTATTACACAAAGGTTTGTAACCCTGATTATGGTATCAGCCAAACCAGATACCATAAATATTCAAACAACACTATGTTAATTTGATATTCTATACTTCCATCCAAGGCAGAAAAGTAAACGAGCACATTTTGGAAAGCTTTTCAACAACAAGAATTGAAAAAAAAAATAAAATGTTAAATGTATATTGCAAGAGTACTGAGGGTGTTTATAAATATAGGATGGAATAGTTCACAGTTGACAAGTTTATTGAATTAACGGTATAGCTAATTTAAAGACATATACGGCTACAAGTCATTAGATTTTTAACTGTTAGACTAAAGGAAAATACCGTGGCTCATATAAGATCAAGTTATTTGCATTGTTATTGAAAAATACCAACGAGATTTTTTTCTAGATATTATCCAATAACCTCAAAATAAGACCATGTTTCTACTTTCAAAATGTGAGCACTTTTCCTAGAAAACCAGTTATTTTTATTGCTGTGTCAGCATGTGTCGGAGTCACACCTTAAACCAGGACTTAAACTTGTGAACTGAAGCACCAAAGAAAAACGTGCAACCATGTAAGTAAGCTTAAATATTTATTGGATACTTAGAAAGAAAATATTAAGGGATGGGGTTATTTGTTTAGGTTGGTAAGATAAAGTAATTTGTATTCTTAAAATATTGTAGGAAGACAGGAAATGCTGTTTCTTACAGTAAACAGTCAGTTGATCCTGGGGAATGAAAGAACTACAATAAATCTTAAAATGTTGCTTTTTCATATCTAATAACAGCATATACTTAGGCTGAAATGTTAATGACTGAATGCTGATAAAAATTTAATGCAGATCCTTATATGTTAATGTTAGTATATGCTTATGATAAACAATATTATTCATATAAACCTATATGTAATAGAGTACATAATCATCAATAAACATCAATTTTGTTTGCAGTCTACATTATAAAAAGGAAAAGAAACCCTATGATTTTCATACTAAGTTTCAAATTGTTTAGTGATGATAGAATGACTGTTAATAAAAAGATATTCTCCATAACAGGGAGATCCCCTACAGTAAAAAATGTCTTAATGTAATTTAGAATTTGGATGCTTAATCATGACAGGGTCATGTGGAGGCAGTGTGTGCTATATTCATTGCTTCATGAAAGGCTGAAACACGAGAGTGAACACAGCTCTCTTTTCAAAGATATGCTTATTTTTTCATGAGCTTGCTGTAAAAATTTTAATACATATTTTAATGGATAAGGATTTACTTAATATCATGATTATGTATGACATTTTTAATGTCTTCTTCTAATACCTGTTACAATTCATTTGAACTTTTTTTAAAGTCCAGTATTCAAACTGCTATCTAATAGGTTCTTGCAACTATTTTGTTATTAAAATAAATTAAAATTTTATTGTTTAATGTAAATAGAAAACAATATTATATGTGTGTTAAATACAGTAATTCTATGCTAATGATTAAAATATTATGAAATAGAGACATTCCTTGATTCATCATTTCTAACTTAAACTTTTTATCTTTGAGGAAATATAGCTTTTCAAATTGCTAATATAAACATTTTGCCATCATTCATTTTTTTTCCTTCAGCTACTAAACAATGGAAAACTATTTCCTTTGAAGTTATTGCTTTGCTTACTGAAGCATATTTTATTCTTACTTTATATGACAAATAATGCTTGCTTTGGTTATTCATCCAAAAACATATACTTTACGCTTAATATGCATCATATACTACTAAGTAGAAACCCACAGCCCTGCTCTATTCCACTCAATTGCCCAACAACCCACATACACTAAGAGTGGTGGAGAACAGCAGTGAAAACAAGTGGAGAACAGCAGTGAAAACAAAGATTAAGATTAGCTGAGTCTTGGAAAGTCACTTGTTAAGGTGACTCCCTATAGCCAGATATTTGGTAATAGAGGTGAAAGTATTACAAGAAATAAAATTGGGTAGGCAGGCAGAAGAAAACAGTGACACTACCAATCTCTTCCTTCCAAGGCCACATGTGATTGGATAAAGAGTGGAACTGATGAAAGTAAAATTCAGAAGTCAAATGGAGCAGTCAGGTTACCCAGAGAAATTTGGAAGTGAGACTCCAAAATTGTATTCTGTAAATGAAGCTTTCTTTGGTTGATTATAGTAGATTGTGAGTCAGGGGAACAATATTGAAAGATATACCTGCCAATCAGAAAAATCAAGTCCTCATAAAAAGGAATAATGAAGATGTCAGAGAAAGACATAAAATATGAGAGAGAGATTATGTTATATATACACAAATATATATACTTTATGTTTATATATATATACTTATGCTTGAGTGCTTTGAAAATCTTGCTATTGCATTACTTAACCTTATTTATCTTTGAAATTAAGAAATACTTGCTAAAAATGATTAAGGGGGAAGTGGAAGAACAGAGAAATCAAATAAGTAAGGGAGAGACAAAATGAGACAGAAAAATAAACATGATGAACAAGAGATGAAAAGAGTGTCTCAGTATATAGGTAATTCAAGCATGCATTTCACTCTTCCAATCAAGTACACTGTGGCCAAAGAGAATTGCCGTCAGATTTAAAAACATTGACGAAGTTAACAGTTTTGAAGTAAACTTTAAAAATAATATAATTAACAAATTATTAGGCATCCAAATTGTTTTAAACTTTATTTTTTTAATATATATTTTTAAAATTTTGCTAATGATTAATTTTGGTAGCTATAATCTTCCAACAGATATCTATAAACTCGTGCCTATAATCAACACAACTCCCTTTACATGCACATCTTCTCTACCATCTGATAGATTACTAAAATGCCAGGGTACATATATTGAATTTAATTATAGCTATCTATATCAATTTAGTCAACTTTTAAAATCACTCTGGGTCTGCATTGCTTCATTTGTGAAATAGTGATATAAATACTAACCTAAAAGTGGTATTATAAGAATCAAATGGATAACATACAGCTGTCTATATATTAGGAATACAACTGATACCATTTCCCTTCTCTTGTTCATATTTTGCCCAATGGCAACATTGCATTAATACAATTTCTAAGTTAATACAAGCATTAATCTTTAATTTAAGTGGAAATATTTCAAAACATTTCCTGGGATTGATTTTTAAATAGTCTGAGGTGAATTTATACGAATTATTCGCAACTGAAAGAAGACAGGTTCCTTGGAGATCTGTAAAAATATAATTTATTTCTCACATCTATTTTCTTAGAAACAATCTACAGCAGATTTTGCTATATAATGATTCACTGAAGCTGAAGATAGAAGGTTTGTCTCCAATATATTTGGCTGAAATTGTGCAAATCTTGCCAAGAACTTTTTGAGATGAAGTTCATATTTGCTACATCTTTATCTGCAAGTCTGATATTTTAGTGGAAATGTAATATTGTTATTGTTAGTATTGAATTTTTTAAATGTACACCTATTTAGTGCAAATAAAATTCACAAAATAGTAAAGACCATATTCATTTTTAGAGAATATATATCAATATTTTGGACTGTCTGCTTCTTATTGCATTGGAGTGGATATCTCACAATATAGTAGAAAACCCAGAAAAATAAAAAATTGATCTCAATATACAGCTGGGATTTTCTAAGCCTTCTGTTCAGATCAGTTGAGAATTGAATCTGGTACAAATAATTACCCAAAATAGACATTTGTCTAAGCACATTTTCTGTAATGGAGGGTTTTCATTTTATATATTATGTACTGGGAGTTAAAATGAGGATCCAAGGGGGGAAATTCTCTATTTCATATAATTTTTTTTAAAAAAATGTCAAATTTAAAAGAGAATAATTAATGAACAGTGAAGCTTTATGTTTAAAAATTTATTTTATTTTTGAAAGCAAACTTTTTTAAAAAGTCAACATTTCTCTTGAGAAAAAAGTGATCTTTTTTAAAACTAACCATATTAGATTGGGTGTAGATAGAACAAAAATCTAGACAGAGGACACAAGCTTATTTTTTCATCTTACATTGGAACAGTCGACTGATGCTATATGATTTTTACTTTGATAATTAGAAAAATAGCTACTATCATAATGAAAAATAGTCTGTATGTCTTCTAATTTAATAAAGTACTAAAAGAAGCACAGTTAAATAAAAATAAATGAAAAACAAACAGTAAGCATAAAGTATAAGAATATAAAATAGTATGCAAAAAAAGACTTAAAATGCTTGTTTTGAAAAACACGATAGTATGATTGTTTGGAGGATAAGCTATGGAGCCTGATAGCTGAGATATGACATTTATCTTGGTCTCTTCCTAAATGTATAATCTTAAATATGTTATTTAACCTCTCCGTACTTGAATTTCCTCATATGTAAAATTAAAGTAATAATAAAATAAACCTCTGTTTTCTTTTGTGATTATTAAATGTGTTTTGGGAAGACTGGCCTTTAGAATAATGCCCATTTTTTATTACCAGCACTTATTCTTGCACGCAGCTAACAATTAAATCCATTAAAAGAAAAATTACCTTTAAACTCAAAATACAAGTAAAAAAGTACTCTTTAAAGATTACATATTTTACAAAATGAGAGAATAAGTAACAAAAGCAGAATATAAATGTTTCAGAAAACAGGAAACAAATCCAAGAGAAACACGAAGAAAATTCAAAAGGTAACAGGAAGTCCAGAGACTTAATCGAAGGCCTATGGAATTATTAATCAATGATTTAAAAACCTAAGGGAAGAATCCAATAGAAATGTTCTTTTAAAAAACCTATTAATTATCTGTCAGTTTTGACCTAAACAACTAAAACAAGATGACCGCAAACTACACACTTGAATCTCAAAGAGTAGTGAATTTACCATGAAGCTAACGAACCTTTAATATTCAAAACCCCTACCTTGTATAAAGCTGTGGAAGAGACCCAGGGAATTTCACATCAAACTATTCTATTGTTTTCCATACTATTATGCCTTCAAATATAAGCTACATCTCTCCCCCTGTATCTAGAGCTATCCTTAATCTCAATAAACTCAACCTAAATATATTTCCAAATCATGTTTATCTTAACAATTTAAAAAAATGTCCATGGTCATTGCAAAGTCACCAAAAAAGAAATGAAATGTGACCTATGACAGACAGTAAGGTAAAATGTAAATGAGTTTATCTAATTACATGTTTAAATTAAATGTTAATTGCTTACTTATGCAATTTTTACAAAAATACATATGGTCAAGTAAACATTAAATAGAGTCTCAGTTTTTGAAAGGGGAGTTGGGCACCTTAACGGCTCAAGTTTTATTGATTTACTGGCAAGTCTGTCCCTGTTTAAGAAGTTTGAATTTTATCTAGAAAACAGAATATGTTATACATAGACAAAATTAAAAGATTTTAAACAGAGAGAAGGGCAATAGTTCTGTGAACTTTTCTATTTTAGCATTCGTGATCAACTTCAATAGAACATAATAATTTTTAATGCCCAAGCACGGAACCTAGAAGTCATATAAGAAACGTTTGCTGAAGTTGGTAGTAATTTTGAATCTATGCAACTTAAGTTTACTATAATAAAAAAAATGTATAATTCCATCAAAGTAAGAAAGAGTTGAGAAACTAATTCATATAACTCAAATCCTGTTTTTAAATTATAGCTATTTTCCTAGAGATACATCAAATTAAAATGTATAGGCATAGTTTCACCATGTTTTCTCTAAAGTGTAATTCTCATTGAACTATGCCACCTTGAATTGTAAAAAAGGTCAAAAACATCTATAATGTTTTTTAAAGAACCATAGGAATTGTTTTTCTTTTCAAAGATATGTAGGTTATAATGACGGAGAATACTCAAAAGGACAGGAATTTCCCTCTATGATAATATCAAGAACACTTTTATTAAATTTTTTTGAAGTAGCATACCATGGTAAAAACAACATTGATCCTGAGATTTGAAGGCAAAGGTTAAAGTCTCAATTCTGAACCTTAGTAACTCTGTAACTATGGACAATCACCTGTCTTTTATGCCTCAGTTTAATATGTCAGATCATGTCTGTAAAAAGATCTGTTATTAATATTACTTACTTAAATGAAGATAGAGATAGGTTTCTCTAGCTAAACATCACAAGAAGAGACTTATTTGTCTAATAAATATCATAATATGAAATGCATAGATATAAAAGCCCTCCTTTCTATGTTTTAGTTATTGTACTGCAAGATTTGCATATATTATTACATCTAATTATCAAACCAACCTTATGAAAATGCTGATACTATAATTTTTATTTTACAGATATAAAATTGATGAAAAATAAACACTTGCCCAAGGCCATCATCATTTAAGTGGTGCAGGTAGGGTCTTAACAGCACATTCAGCTTCTCTAGTCTGCATGTAAAAATATGTACATACAACTCCATATTTTTACCTCCAATGAACTCAAGATTGAATTTTAAAATCTTGTTTAAAGTAGCATTAATATATATTTATTTAATTGAAAACTCTATATTTAAAAACAGAAGCTTTTAAAATTGTAAAGCATGGTAGTTCCATAAAATTAATATGTTAGTTCAATATCTATGAGGTTACATGTGACACTGATCAAAACTGAAATGATGTTCAAAAATATAATTAAAGAATGGATTGATGCTTTATTTCCAAAATATAATATTTTGGGGTAGATCCGAATATGACTATATTATGTGTGATTTATAATTTGTAATTTCAAACAGTTTCTAAAACATTGGATGTTTCTCATCTGAATACTCAAGAAAAGTGTGTGTTTACTCAAATAATAGTTTAAGCAAATGTCTGGCCTTTTTCCCCCTTTTCTCATATCATATCAAACCAAATCTCATATGTATCATATCATATATCATATCATATCACATATCATATTGTATCATATCATATCTACATTATAACATATCATGTCATATTTCATATCATATCAAAAGCCCTAAGATCCTTCCTCTCCCTTCACCATTAATTTAGAAAAAGTAGAGGAAAAAAATTAAAAGTTAAATTGAGAGCCTACAAATCATTGTCTTTGCATTTGCTTATTTTTTCCAGGGAAGACTCTTCTTTCATTTAATTTGTTTAAGAAACATTTACAATTCCTACCATGTACCAGATACGAGACACAGGATTAAATAATTAAGGCCTCCCCATCATACTCTGGTTAGGGAAAGCTAAAAAAGAACATATATGTTGATATATTAGAACAAATGGAAGATGGTTTACAAAGACAAAAGTACTTAACTTGAATGCTGAATGATCAGTAATGTTGGCTAATATTTTGTATTGATAAGAAGCATTTGTTAAATTTTTGTTTTGTTTTGTTTTTATATTTGTAAAGAACAACTGGAAGGGTGTAGCATAAAAAGAGTAAAAAGGCAGAAACAATAGCATCTATGGATTCCTGAAAGCAAGGAAAAACAGGGCATGTTTGAAGAGATTAACTATAATCCAACTATTTAGAGTCATTTACATGGAAATGGAAAAGTAAACAGAGGAGTGGATGCTGAAAGATCAGATTGTGAAGAAAGATATGGAAGAATTTTTTAATTTATCACAAGTAATAGAAAATGATTAAAGATTTTAAGGATGATAAGCACCAAATACTGGTGTGCATTTAAGGAAACTTTAAAAATAATAAGGCAGGGGTCACGGATGCTCAGTTAATGTCTGTTTCAGCTATTCAGAGAAAAGATTATAATGACCAGGTCTACAATGGTGGCAGTGGGGTTGGAGAAAAAGGGAATCATTGAGTAGAATCAAGAAAAGTTAAACCACAGAACTTGTTTGTATTTGTCAATTGAGGCAAATGGAAAAGGGAAGAATGATGAATGAAGTTCTGAATTAATCAAACTGGGTAGGCAAATGATACTTTGAGAAGGTTAAACCTTGTTAACAAGAATAGAGGATTTCTGATTCAAGTTTGAAACAGATGGACAGATAGGTAGTGTATTAGTTCATTTTCAAACTGCTATAAAGAAATACCCAAGACCAGGTAATTTATGAAAGAAAGAGGCTTAGTTGACTCATAGTTCCATATGGCTGGGAAGGTCTCAGAAGATTTACATTCATGCCAGAAGGTGAAGCAGGCACATCTTACATGGTGGCAGATAAGAGAGAGCAAGCAAGGAAAACTGTTTTATAAAATCATCAGATCTCATGAGAACTCACTCACTATCACAAGAACAACATGGGGGAAAACACCCCATGATCCAGTCAGCTCCCATCTATTCCCTCCCTTGACATGCAGTAATTATGGGGATTACAATTCCAGAGAAGATTTGGGTGGGGGCACGGAGCCAAACCATATCAGGTACACAGGTAAATAGGTAGGTAGGTAGATAGACTAGATATAGATAGATAGATACATACATACATACATGTATCATACATACATATTAGATAGATTTGTCCAGTAGAGAATTGAGCAAAAGAAAATTTATGCTTCAGGGAAAGTGTGAACTGTAGATTTTAGTTTGGAAATTAAAGCTATACTGATCATTTTCATTAAAAAAATGATGTGTACAAATATCTGAAGCACATTTGGAAACTATAAAGGCCCATATGGTTTCCTTTTCTGATTAGTGTGTAGAAAGTAAAAAGAAACTATCATTCTCACTCTAACAAACTCATCAAGATGGTAAAACTAAAAATCAGAATATCGTAGTTTTTTCAAGTCAACATAGAGCTATGGCCACAGAAACCATAAATATCTAAATTCAGAGAAGAGCAAGGCATTCACAGAAGAGATTAGAAGAAGAACAACTCCTCTCATTAGCTGGGAGAGGAACCAGATGAAGAGGAATTCATGGAGCGAGACACAAGCAGCAGAATATTTTAATATTTTTAAATAATTTTAGTAATTGTCGACTACCGAGAGATGGGGCAGGAAGGGGAACTGAAATACATTTATCTTAATACTCTTAGTCTCAGCCTAAAGGAGATTTGAGCCATTTGAGCCAAGTCAAGACATCACAGAGAAACTCCTCTGAAGCATTTTAGGCTTGCAGCTACCATAATCCAGGAGTGCGGCAGGAGAGCTGAGACAAAATCCTCTAAGCCATTCTGGGCTCTTACAAAAAGTGTCAGGCAATAGGCAGAGAACTGAGCAAGGAGAAATTGCTCAGGAAACAAAGAAACATGGTAGCAGAAAGCAGAGTGAACCTATCAACAATCCACAAAATTGGTAGCTAGGAACTAAAGTAGACAGAGATCTCTTCTAGTACAGAAAGTTGACAGCTTGTTTGTAAAGGATAATGAAATCCTTCAAACCATGACAGTTCAAAGACAAGTCCTGTTAAAGAAAATGTCCCAAACCAGCATCCAGACATTTCTAACCAGTGGTAAACTGAATCAAGCTAAAACTCTTAACAAAGCCCAGGCAAGCTCAACTGAAAATCAGATTGATTCAGTCCCTCACTGCAGCATCCTAATAGAAAAGGTAGTATGCTATTTTCTAAGGATATATATTATTTACTCTCATCTCTAGTAGTCTTTTATATAAAATAAATTGCATAAAATTCATTGTTTAAAATTAATTTAACTTGCATAAAATAACTGGCATATGTATTCAGGAAGAAGCAATTAAGTGTACCTCATTACCCGGAAAGAGAATAGTCAGTACAAATAAACCCAGAGACGTAACAGACATGAATGAATAAATTAAAAAGGAAATTTAGAAATGCCTCAAGACAAATGAAAATGGAAACACCACATACAAAATATTTTGGGATACAGCCCTAAAATGTATAGCAATAAGTGCCTACACCAAAAAAAGTAAAAAGACTTCAAATAAACAATCTACAATGCACCATAAGGAACTAGAAAAACATAAGCAAAGTAAATCCAAAATAAGTAGTAGAAACGAAATAATACAGATCAGAGCAGAAATAAAGGAAATAGAGATTGAAAAAATTTTAAAGATCCACTGAAAGGTTGATGTTTTAAAAAGATGAACAAAATCGGTTATCCTTTAGCTAGATAAACTAAGAAAAAAAAAGACTCAAATAAATCAAATCAGAAGAATAAAATGTATTACAAGTGACTCGACATAAATATAAAGGATCATAACAGACTATTATGAAAAACTAATAAACTGAAAAACTCAGAGGAAGTTGATAAATTCCTGGATACATACAAGCTACCAAGATTGAATCCTAAAGACGTAGAAAACATGAACATACCAATAATGAATAATGAAATTGAGGCAGTAATAAAGACTCTCCTATGACAGAAAAGCCTCAAACCTGATGGCTTCACTACTGAATTCTACCAAACATCTAAAAAAGAACTAATATTAATTCTCAAACTCTTCCAAAAAATTCAAGAGGAGGAAATGATTTGAAACTTATCCTATGAGTCCAGCGTTACCCTGATACTAAAAACAGACAATGACACAAAAATAGTATCATCAAAAAATACAGGATAATATCCCTGGCAAACATAGATGACATATCCTCAACAAAATACTAGTGAACTGAATTTAACAGTACTTTAAAAATATCATTCACCATGATCAAATGGCATTTATTCTAGGAAACGCAAAGATAGTATGACATATGTAAATAAATAAGAGATACATCACTTTAAGAGAATCAAGGTAAAAAAGGATTATTTCAATAAAGAGAGAAACAACATTCAATAAAATTTAACATTCAGTCATAATAAAACTTCCCCAAAATTATGTACATAAGGACTATCCTCAAGACAATATAAGGTATATATGACAAATCCACAGCTAACTTCATACTGAATGGGGAAAAATTTAAAGTTTTTTTCTAAGATCTTTAACAGTACAAGAATACCCACTTTTACAACTTTTATTCAATATAGTACTGAAAGTCTTAGTCTGCGCAATTAGGTAACAGAAACAAATAAAGGATGTAGAAATTGGAAAGGAGAAAGTCAATTTGTCAAGTTGTTCATTTGGCAGAGAATATAATAATGTATAGAAAATCTTAAAAAATATTCCAAAAACTATTAGAGCTAATAAATGAATCTGGTAAAGTGGCTGTGCACCAAATCAACATGCAAAAATCAGTAGCATTTCTATACACCAGTAGGAAACCACATGGAAAACAAATCAAGGCAGCAATTCTATTTATAATAGCTACCAAAAAAATAAAATACATAGAAATAAATTTAACCAGGGTGACTAAAGTTCTCTAAGTAAAAAACTATAAAACATTGATGAAAGAAAATGAAGAAGACACCAATAAAGAGAAAGATATCCTATGTTCATGAATTGGAAGAATTAGTAACATTAAAATGTTCATATGACCCAAAGTGATCTGTGGATACAATGTAATCTCCATCAAATTACCAATGACTTTCTTCACAGAAATAGAGGGTAAAAAAAAAAAAAAACCTTAAAATTCACATGTAAATGCAAAAGATCCCAGAGAGCCAAAGCAATCTTAAGCAAAAAGAACAAAGCTGGAGGTATCACACAATCTGACTTCAAAATATACTACTGAACTGTAGTATCCAAATAGCATTACACTGGCATAAAAACTGACACATAAGTCAGTGGAAGAAAATAGAGAACCTAGAAATCAATTTACAGCCAACTGAATTTTGACAGTTGCCAAGAACATGCAGAGGTTGGGGGTAAAGGGGATGGGAGAGGTTTGTCAATGAGTACAAAGTTACAGTTAGGAAAGAAGAATATTTTCTGGTGTTCTATCATGTAGTAGGGTGACCATATCTAATAACATGTCTTGTGCATTTCAAGATAGTTAGAAAAGAAAACCTGGAATCCTCTTTATCATCTTCTTTATCACCACAAAGAGGTGCTGATTACCGTGGCCGATCATTATGCAATGTATACATATATTAAAACATCAAACTATACTCCCATAAACATGTACAATTATTATATGTCCAACATAAAAAAGTAATATGTTATAGATGAATTGCTAATAACATCAAAATGTCAAGTGTATAAAGAGAGAAAACTAACAGCTATATAAAATGAACAGTGAAACATAAAGACCAATTTTTATTTATTTTTCTTTTCATTTATACTTTTTTTAGAGATGTAGGTCAGTGTTGCTCAGGCTAAATTCAAAGTCCTGGATTCTTACAGTAACCAAAATAGTATATACCCTAAGGAATATACCCTAAGGAATATAAGTTGTTGTACCATAGAGACATATGCATGCATATGTTCACGGCAGCACTATTCACAATATCAAAGATATGAAATCAACCTAAAATGCCTATCAATGGTAGACTGGATAAAGAAAATGTAGTATGCATATACCATGGAATACCATGCGCCATAAAAAAGAATAAAATCATGTTTTTTCAGCAACATGGATGGTGCTGAAAGCCATTATCCTAAGCTAAGTAATATAGAAACAGAAAACAAAATACTGCATGTTCTCATTTATAAGTGGGAGTTAAACACTGAGTACACATGTGTACTTGAGGGCCAAGGGTGGGAGGAGAAAGAGGATAGAAAAACTACTTATCATATACTATTCCTATTACCTGGGTGGCAAAAGAATCTGTACACCAAACCCTTGTAACATGCAATTTACCGATATAACAAACCTGCAAGGTACACATGCAGCTTTAAAAAAAAAAAAAAAAAGTGATTATCATACGGAAAAAACAAACAAATTCCAGTTTTCAAATTATCCTCCTGCCCCAGCCTCCTGTGTAGCTGGGTTGTATGCATGTACCACTGAGCTCAACTGGGCCAATTTGTAATCAGAAATAGAAGACAAAAAACAGCATAATAATGTTTTTAACATTCTGAAAGAAGAAAACTGCAATTTCAAGTTCTATATCCAACAATTTTTTTAACAAAGTGAAATAAAGAAAATTTCAGACAAACAGATAATGTATCATCAGGAACACTGAATCAAAAGAGAAGCTAAAAGAAGTTACTCAGACTACTTTTAAAATAGATACCACATGAGCCACACAATTGCAAAAAAACAATAAAAAGCCTCAGAAAGGTGAAATATTTGTGTACATGTTACAAAATGTTTTAAGCATCTTTAAAAAATAAATAATAAACATTTATCTTCCATTTGTAGAAGAAAAATTTAAGACAAATCACAAATGCAGAAGTTGTGAGAGAGGGAGTTATATGCTGGTAAAGTTTTTATACCATAAAATGTACTTATTTGATGGAAGATAGTAAAAAAAAATTAAAAGACATATTTTAGTGGCCATCAAAAATGTTAGAGATATATATATTAAATACATAAGACAAAATAAAACATTAAAAAATACTTATAAATAATCAAAAATAAGACATAAAAATATAAAAATATTTTAAAAGAACAAATGATAGAAATAGCAAAAGAAATAGCAAGTGGAAGACTAAACTCCAACTTCATTAAAACTGCAGAAACTATGTGAACTAAGCAAATCATTCAAAAGTCAGAGACTGTTAGCTAGATAGAAAAAAATTAAAACAAAACTACATGGTGTTTATAAGAAACCTGCTTTAAGTATAAAGAATCATTGTAGTTGAAATATAAAGAAGGAAACCATTTTACAAGCACTAATGATAAGAAGCTAACATAGTTATCACAGAAAATTAAAGTTTGCCTAATTCAATTCAAGAAAGATGATTTCTGGGCAAGTAGAAAAGCATTTCCTATGATAATATGGCAAATTAATCAGGAAAAGATAAAAATCCTCTGTGTGTACCTAATAAGGGCAGGTCCAAACACATATATTAAATATTGACACAGCTTAAAAATTTACCTACATAACAACCCTGGACATGTACACATGAAGCTTAAAAAAAAAAAAGTGATTATCATATAGAAAAAACAAACACAGCTTAAAAAAGAATTAGAGCACTTCACAATAATAGGGGTTTTTGATTTAATGTTTAAGCTAGGTATGAATATTAAATGTCTGAGTGGAAGTGAAATGGTTTGGCTGGAGTCCCCACCCAAATGTCATCTTGAATTGTAGCTCCCATAATTCCCACGTGTTGTGGGAGGTACCCAGTGGGAGATAATTGAATCACAGGGGTGGTTTCTGCCATACTTCTCTCATGGTAGTAAGTCTCACGAGATCTGCTGGTTTTATAAGAGGAAACCAAACCCCTTTCTCTTGGCTCTCATTCTCTAGTCCACCGCCACAGAAGACATGCCTTTTGCCTTCTGCCATGACTATGAGGTCTCCCCCGCCACAGGGAACTGTGTCTATTAAACTTCTTTTTTTCCTTTATAAATTACTCAGTCTCAGGTATGTCTTTATCAGCAGTGTGAAATCAGACTAATGTAGGAGAGAAATAAATTTAATAAATATAAGAAATTTGTGTATGGATATGTAGTTCAAGGTAGTAAATAAAATTAAAGAATTAAATTGTGAAATCTGATGACTATTGATAGAAAATACAAAATGAGGACATGAAGTCCTAGGGAGAAAGGATAATTAACATGGCTTTCAACCAATTGGCCTGAGGGAATAAGAAAAATGTGATTTATATTAATTAAAATTAACTTTTAACAGTTTGTCTAAATCTTTATCTCTTTGAGACGACTGCTTAGAAAGATTATAGTTGCATATGGGGGGGGGGGGTGGATAAAGAGTAAATGGATTTCTACCTGTGTGAAAAATGTTTACATTTACAATCCCCAGAACTGTTTATCTCAAATATTTGACATTTATGGAACCACACAGACCACCAATTCTAAATGATTTAAAAAGTTAAATATATTTTTAAACTAATGTAAATATTTAATTGATAATAAAAGTAATAGTTTACATAAGTTAGAGGGAAAGTAATGTTTTGTCTTTAAGACACTTGCATCTTGATAATGTATAGATTGAAGCATGTGCTAGAGTTTGTGTTTTGGCTACTTAGCAGGTTTCTTTTCTTATTTTTATATATACTCCATATGTATAACTCAATACTGATGTTATCAAGAATAGTTGATGGCATTTGATGGCTATGTCAAATATCTCAATATGTGTGCATAGAACAAAGACCTAGAAATGAAGGCAAACTTTCTTACTAAAAACTACTTTAAGCTCACTGTCAGATACAAAGCTGACAGGACATAACATTCAAAAGATGGAAGATTGAGTGTTTCAGCTTAAAACAGAGGCAAAACAATTTTAAATCTGCTCTTTTTTGATCAGGTTCTGGTATGTAAACTCTTTCCTCAGAGTATGTGTTTCTAGTTGAATGTGGTTTTAAAGTGTGACCATTAGTTATTTTCTATAATGAAGAAAAAGGTATGGTAAAATGTCAAGCTCTAAATAGCGGAATCATTTCCCAAACAGTTTGTTCTTTAAAATGCTGAGATCATATCCTAGAATTAACTATTGTGAAGATTCTGCAGCAATGATAAGTTCAAGCTATACAATATACAAAATACATCACTTGAGAAAACCCCTTGAAATCTTAGAAAACAATGGTTACTTTTCAGAATTTCCTCCAATTTCAAAACTGTGAGCATCTTCTTTCTTTTATAACTAGTACACATTGGTATAAAGAAGTCTTGCATTTATTACACTTACTCTAGCACTGCACACTGAAAACTGGAGATTGATTTTGTGATTTGTTCATGGTTGGTTACATCTTTCATTATTTCTTACCCTAGAATCCTCAAATCAGGAGGTGTTTTTTAAAGCCAGCAATTTCTCTTGGATGGAGTGTATAAAAATTCAAAATCATATGACATCTCCTTAGCTGTTTTTCAGAATTTCTGATCCTATTCTAGTTTTTATCATTGTTAACAGATAAATCATCTTAATCATTAATAATAATCATTAATCAAGGAAACAACTATTTTGTGTAGTTTTGAGCAATGATCCCAACAAAAAAGTCATTGATCCGTTTTTTTCACATATGAATGAAGCTTATCTATGCCAAGAATATATTCATAGTTTTCAAAAGAATGTCTTCATCCTGTTAAAAAGGAAAATGTCATGGCAAAACTTGGTGGCTCGTGCCTGTAATCCTAGCACTTTGGGAGGCCAAGTAAAGCGGATTGCTTGAGACCAGGAGGTTGAGGCTGTAGTGAGTGAGCTATGATCATGCCACTGTACTCCACCCTGGGAGACGGAGTGAGAACCTATCAAGAGAAAGAAAGAAAGAGAGAAACAGAGGATGGAAGAAAGGAAGGAAAGAAAACAAAGAGATTGAGAGAGAGAAAAGAAAGAAGGAAAGAAAGAAAGCAGGCAAGCTAGGTATGATAGTGTTTACCTAGTCCATATTTTATACTGTTATTGTTATGTAGAATTTAAGTGTCATTTGATAAACTAATTTTATTGTAATATTTAAATTGTTGTTTAACAACTATTCATCCATACCAATAAACACTTCCTACCTGTTTAACTATCGACCTATTTTGACAATTAGATAACACGTGAAATGTATGAAACCACACAAAATTTAACAAATAGCTTTTCTATAGATACAAACTATGTTAAATAAAATAAACCACTTATAATGAAAAAGAAAAAAAGACCCAAGTAGTCATTATATCTCAGGAAAATGTTTAAGAACTTATTAATTAATAACCATACATTTTTTTACCAAAATAATTTTTTATTTCAAATTTCAAAAGTACATGGGCAAAATTATTCTTATTGTTCCCTTAAAATACCAGCAGACTATCTGAGAAACACTGGAAAGTCTATCACTGATAAACTATATTGCATACATTATATTGATACTCCTTTTAGCACATAAGACTAAATAGATATTGATTTGTTTGTCAGAGCATGTGATATTTTGAGAATAAGCTTTAAGTTAACTTATCTTTTGTTGGCTTTCTCTACTACCATGGGGAAAAAAAAAAAAAAAATCCAGTTGCTCTATAATTGTTTACATGTTGTGTTCAATGGAATACTTGGAGTTAGAAATGGACAATGTGAGACCCTAACAGGTAGGATCCAAGTGCAGGATCTCCTATATGTAGATACTCTATTCAATTCAATTAGTTTTCAATAGCTTATTAGACCAGTTCTTCTCAAAGTTTAATGAGCTACAAATGACTTTTCACAATGCACATTCTTTGTATTAGATCTGGGATGGGGCCTGAGATTTGTATTTTTAAGTAGCCTTCACATATTGAAGGTATCAGGAGAGAGTGATAGAATTCAGTTTACTTCATATTTCTCTGTGTTGATCATTGGTGGGGTAAGTATTTTTTTCTTCTCACATTCTCCAGATCCTTCTCTGATATTCTCCCTAGTTATCATTTATCACTGATTTTCCTAAAGGATTTTTATATTTTTCCCTCACATCCCTGATGCTGATAAAATTCTTGATATGTAAGCCTGATTAAGCAAAAATAATGTTACATATTATTTCAAATATTTCTGAATTTCCTTTCTCTCTCTCTCTCTCTCTATTTTTTATTTTATTTTATTTTATTGTTTTGCTGTGTGTTGTTATTTCTGGTAGGCTTCACAGCTTTTTCCTTTTTATTTTAGAATTAAATAACTTGTAAAATTCTGAATATTGAGTGCATGAAAGAAACTTATACAGGCACAATGAATATTATTGTCTATTTATAAGAATTCCTGTAATGATACAATTTCAGAAATAATTCCATTGATTTCTAGAATAATGGTGGCATTTTAAAAATATTACTGTTTAAGATAAAAATAGAAATTATAGTATAAAACTCTTTTAACAACTTCTAAGAAAAATACTGCAAACAATTAATTTGAGTTCAAAGATCTTAACTACTATTAAATAGCACATTCATCAAATAAAGAGGACATCTAACAGCTGTTTATAAAATTAATGTATTATAGATGTGAATTTTTGTTCAGCATTTGTATTGGAATGTTTAATTCAGAGCTCTTAGTCAAATCCATTATTTTTTTATGTGTCAAAACCTCATTTTGCTTCTGTAACATCTCACTTAATCTCTCCACTTACTCACAAGTGCAAAACTCAAAAAGAGTGGTAAAAACAATTGTTTTTTACTCCTTCCTGGAATTGCAAGAACAAATAGAAGCAGTAAAACAAATGTTAAAGTGCCATCAAATTTATTTTAAAATGCCATAAACTTTCTTTGAATCATCATAAAAAGTATCTAAACAGACACTGCATTTGCGTATTCCATGCATTTTTGGTAATGTTATGATTATTTCAATTTTATACGCACGTATTTATATCTATCTATATCTATCTATTGATCTATCTACCTACCCACACTGGTGTAAACTGAATCCATCACTAATACAGTTACCACTCGATATTCATGTGTATCACTGTAGCATCCAGAGACACTAGAGAAGGTAAAAAGTCTTTAATTCATTAGCATAAAAGCTATTGTGCACTAAATAATTTGTGTAACAAATGGGATCAGAGGTACCAACAAGTCCACAAAATATTGCATAATTTACCTACACAATGCATTCAACCATTCACTTAATTATTTTAGTTTATATAATTTTTCAGCACACCACCCACAAAAATAGTAAAATTTAAAGCCTTTGTCTACATCTTTGTTATTTATGCAGATAATAGACAAATAAAAATATATATAAACTTTTTTAAAATAGAAAGGGCCATAAAGCCAAATAAATCAAGGCTTGTATAAAGAATATAATGTGAATGCTATATTTCAGATAATTTAAAGAAAGATGTGATATTTGAGCAGAGTGTTAGATCATTCTGCATTGCTATAAAGGAATATCTGAGACTGGCTCACATTTCTGCAGGCTGCACAAGAAGCATAGTGCCAGCATCTACTTCTGATGAGGGCCTCAAGAAGCTTACAATCATGGCAGAAATTGAAGGGGGATCAGGCATGATCCTTCTCTCAGATGGTGAGAGAGAGAGCAAGAGAGAGGAGGATGTGCTAGGCTCTTTTAACAACCAGCCCTCAAGTTAATTAATAGATTGAGAACTCACTCTTTACTGCAGGCAGGGCATGAAACCATTCATGAGGGATCCACTCTCCATGACCCAAACACCTCCCACTAGGTCCCACTCCAACACTGGGAATCACCTTTCAACATGAGATTTGGACAGGACAAATATCCAAACCATATCTAGCAAAGAGAGTTGAATTAAAGGGGGAGGCAAGTCATCATGTATCTGTGGGAGACCATGTGATAAGGTGCAATTGGAGGAATTTAGTGAAGGGAGCAATAAACTCTGACTTAGCTCTCAGAGTTTATTTAGGACTGTTATATATTTTTTTTAAAAAGCAAAGGCAGAGAGATCAATAACCAAGCTTTCATAATACCTGGGAAGAGAAATGACAATGGGTTAAGCCAGTGTGGGAGGTGTGAAAGGGAGGAAAGTTTTTTAAGTGACCAGATTTTCTGTCTCATTGGATGTGCAATGTAAGACAAAGAGAAACAGCAAGAATTTTTTTTTTGCTTAAAAAACTGAGTTCATGGAATATCAGTTTATTGCAATGAGGAAAACTAGAGAAGAAGCTGGTTTAAGATGGTGTTTTCATTAAAGGTCAGTCGCAAAAGCTGATAATATTCTAGGATTTGTGGGGATTTTTTCTCTTTTTTTCCTATTTTTTAGCAGAGGGATTTTAATGCTGGTAATTGTTTACAACAGTGTTAGAAACACAAGAAGTTCTTATGGTGGAAGATAATTACACCTTTGAGAAAGATATGGCCAACTGACTTCCTTGGGCCAATGTAATGTAAAATAAGCTCTAGGAGTCAGTACATCACCTTCAATCTTTGCTCTACTAAGACAACTAGTAATGTTCTACATGAATGATGCTCCATAATTTTGCACCTCTGAGTTAGGTTGACATGGAAGAGAATCCCCAGATTACCAGTGGTTAACATGTAGTCTTAGTAATAAACATGCCAGTGAGATTTTGGAGTTATTTGTTACTGCAGTTTCAACTACTCCTTGACCAATAAGTTATGACTACTCTAAGGTTAATTACTTTAACAAGTTCAAGAAATAGCTCTTTAAAAATTCCTGCATTCAAATCTTTTGCCTATCTCTTCCATTGAAATAACGCAATTGGCAAGCCATCTTGCAAAAAGAACAATAAATATAATCTGTTAGTCTTCTATCTTGAAGGTAGAAAGGAGGAACAGAGGGGTGGATGTGGAGCTATCAGACAACACACTATTTCTCACTGGCTACTACTTTGACTACTTAGCAAAAGAGAATAGCCATGTTTCTTCCCAACAGACTGCAACTATCCTTTGTCCAAAGGAAAACTTGCTTGCTTTTATGAAAAAGGGAGACCAAAGCCATCAGTCACTGCTTTTACGTCCTAGTGACATCAATATCTCTTCTAGTTTATTTTCTATTGATAAAATGTCATTGCTTCTTCAAGCCCAATTATCTCAGATAACTAACTCCAAAAGATATGTTTCCTTGGATTCCTTCTGGGTTGCTACTTTATCAGTCAGTGTTTAATCATGTAAACAGACTAGGAATTTGAATGGAGGTAGTTTAGGATTTTTTTTTTTTTTTTTTTTTTCCCAAAATTGCAATTGAAGGAATGTGGCAACATAAAGGGATGGGTGAGATTCCCAAATGCTGAATGCATGTAGGAATTCACTACTACTTTTAAGGCTGGAGGAAGATGAGAAATAGTGTTACTCCAGGTCCGAGGTTGCTTTGTCACCTGAGGCATCTACTGTGCTTGTACTGGCTGAGCAGAAAGCCAGAGTCTCACTTCTACTCTACACTACTCACTCTTTGTGCTGCTGCTCCTACCACCATAATTGATGCTGCTCCAGTCACAGTGCTCTTTCCACTGTTACTCCTGCTCTCGAAGTTTTCTAAATACTGCCTTTTCTACTGGCACTGCTTGGGTAACCACTGCCAGAGACATTCTCAGAAGCCATAAAAATATTTTATAACCCCTACCACCTTCCAGTCTCCTGCCAGTATCTCACATCAGCAGAAACTGACAAGAAGCCATTGAAAAGAGAGTCTAGGAAATGTATTTTATATCACTCCAGGCCAAAAGGGACACATTTGATTTCTACTTTGGATTGCAGGAATGGATTCCTACAATGCTAACTGATATCCGACACTCCCACAAAGGAGGACAGTCAAAGGAACAGCTTAAGGCATGCTACATTGGAGATCCAAGTGGAGACCCCAAGCAGATATCAAGATAAATGTCTGATTTCAGTGGAACATGTAGGATGGAGATAAAATCCTAGAATTAGTTGGTATATAATATGGATGTGGTCTCCTGGATAATGACTAAACATAGAGAAGAAAATTTATGCTAGGATAAAATCCTAAAATACTCTTTATAATTTGTCCATCAGCAAGAAGAGAAAGATCCATGAGAGGAGGTTAAGAGGAACTAAGAAATTTTCGACAAGGAGTTCTTGCTATTGCAAAATTTAATGAAAGCAGTGTTTCAAAACTAAGAAAACAATCTTATCAAATGGCACTGATCAGTCAAATAAAATGAGGGCTGAGAACTAACCAATTGTTTTGACAAGTTGGAGGTCATTAGTGATCTTGGTGGTAGCTGCCTCAGTGGAATTCTGGGGATAATTAGATGAGATTCAGGAGTAATAGAAGAATACTAAATGATGACTGAATATATACTGTATAAAGTAATTTTGTTGGAAATGAGAGGATATTTTAGAAGCTGAAACAGGATAAAACATTGAAGAAAATTTTTAATCTTTCTTTTTTAAGATGGGAGATAATACAGAATATATCTTGTGCTGATGCAGATGAAACAGTACAAAGAAAAAGTAATGTAGAAGAGAGACAAGAAAATTGTAGAAGTACTTGATGTAGTGATATGGGCTGGAATCCGATACAAAGGGAAAAGTTTATCTATATAGAAATAGTGGCAGTTCATCTATGTATCAAAACTGGCTGATAGTATATGGATTCCAGTGTTTCATAGGTATATTTGGTACTGGGGAGATGTAAAAGATACCTTCTGAGTAATACTTTGTTCTTAGTTAAAGGAGAAGTGTGAAAGACAAAACAATTCCCTGAGATTGAGAAGCAGCAGAGGAACAGCTAGTTCTCAGTGTTGTTAGGAGCTGTCCTGGCATTCCCAGCTAGGACTTTATGTTCCTCTTACTGAACATAAGGAATCTCAAAAAACAAAAAAATCACCCTGGGACTGTGATGAAATGAGACTGAGACATAAAACAAATAAAATATAACATCATGATCTTCTATAAGCACAGAATAAATTTAGATCACTGTGCAAACTACAAAAATACCACTTATCCCTAGTGATTTCTGCCTAAAAGGCATTGACATAGGAACGTTATCAGTTGAGAAGAAGCTGAGTTTTTGAAGTTTGTGGAACTAAGAAACAATTTGTGAAATAGTCACCTAGGAGAATGAAATTATTAATTATCTTTGATATAGAAATAGTACATTTTAAATATCACAGAGAGTACTCTAAGGGTAAAGTATTTGAAACTGAAATTGAGATTTGGGGTGTGCCGCATTTATTAAAATTTTTAGGATATTATCTTAGTAGTATAAGGTGGAGGAAAAATTAATAAGAATAAGAAACTGAGTGTCCAGTATTCTGGATGAATCATTCCAATAAATAATGTAATTTTGAAGAATGATGACCAGGACAGTCATAGAGTGAACATCAGTAAGGCAGATACTAAAATCATCTCTGAATGAGAAAGACTGATTAGGAAGACTGCACAAGGAATGGCAGTAAAGTTACAGTCTGATAACATGAACTTGGTTGGGGCTGACTGGGGAGGGGTGGATGTGGAGCTGGCAGACAAAAACTGTTGAGCATTGTCCTATTGGGTAGATTTATGGTCATCCAAATTTGTCAATTAAGAGTAAAAAAGGATCATCTATTCTATCTGGGAATAAGAAGCCATCTACAAGGACTGTAATGAAAGCAGCTACCTCAGAAGACAGCCAAGATCAAAAGAGAGGCAGAAGCTGAATACCTGTTCAGAGAAAAGTTTGAGGATGTCGAGTGTGATGTGTCATGATGACAGCTATGAGTTCCAAGGACACAATGAAAAGATTTGTGGATTAGGAATGAGATGTGATATGAGTCAGATTTGGGGATACACAAAATCAGGTGAAGATTAGAATATAATTGTTGGAGAGTGACAGTACCAAATTAGATTTCTGCTGATGCCAGAAGTATCAACCATGATGAAATGAATCTTGCTGACCACTAAAAAAAAGGAGATGACAGGTTCTAATGGAAACTTCTTGGAACTGTTGTCCTCAGAATTTTGGGATAGTGTTGAAAAAAATGTTGGGGAAAGGACTGTAAAGTTTGAACTTGATAAGAAACATGCTTCAAATCCTTTTGCGAAGTTAACCATGTGCAAAACAAACTATTCCGCTTATTAGAAAAAAAAAAAAAAAAACACTGGGAAATCTTTTCTAGCAACAGGAAATTACTAACGCAATGGAGAGCTGAAAAGACTCGTAGCATGGCTACTCTGGTATATATTTCAAACCAAGAAAGGTTGTAGTTTGCTATGAACAAATTTCCCCTTTTTAGAAATATGCATTAGGAGTAAGAAGTAATACAATACAACATCAGGAAGTGAAAATGCTAAAAAGTTATATTGCATAAGACATTTTTTAACAAATGTTCTATACATTTGTTATCCCCAAACCCTTAAAACTGGTTTTGTGTGTGTCGCCATGGAATCAGCGATGAAATCATTATGGCACATTTGAGGTAGTGAGTATAATTATGTCATCTCAGCACTTGACTTTCCCAAATTCATGTTAACATTTTATTTCCTTTTAAAAAATAAGTTGCTAACAACTGTTAAAATAGTGCCATTACCTACAGTGTTTAGAAGAGACCAATGTTAGATAGTTGCTTAAAGCCTGTACTAGCTGAAATAATTCAGACAATTGTCATTATTCAGAGCAGAACATATAGTGGAGCAGTCAGTTTTTCTACAACTATTAAAAAACAATTCCTTTTTTGAGTCGATAAATGGGTATGGACACACATCTGGGTACATGAAAGTGTAGTGTGTGTGATAATGTTTACTAAAGCCTTCAAACATGATTTCTAGGTTTCAGGTTCACAATTCCTATTTCTTTGATATTGTATCAAAGATGCATTTCTTAGAAGATAGGCACTTCATAGAAATGGATATACCTTAATAACATTGATACAAAGAAGGGAGGTTACACTGAGGCAGAAATAAATGACACCTTTTATAATATTTGAAATGATCACTGTTGCCCAGTACGGTGAGCTTTTATTTTTTTTTTCCTCTCCCGCAGTAATTTTCCTTTATCTCTTGTATAATAGTGTACCATAAAGTGACTTCCAGGAACATGTCGCAGATTCAATCAATTTGGAATGACACAGCACTATCATTCCCATAAGTGTTCAGGCACTTCCAGGAATGATTAAAAAGCATGGCATTGGCCACCAACTGCTGGGGTGACATGTACATTTTGAAGAAGACAGCCTTATTGAGCAGTTGTTAATTATAAAAGTGTTTGAAAATGTTGACTTTTCTACTTCTGGGGATACTTCAAATACATGACTGTTGTATCTGATATGCTTCTGTCATAGGCCTGTAATTTCCTCTATACCACAAATGAAAAGATATGAAATAAAGTCAGATAACGTTGGTATATATGCTATCTGATGTTGCCTAATGATTTTTAATTAAAATATATTTAGATTTGAGGAAATTAGTTTTATACTGTTAGCAATACCAAATATCAGATGAGAAAAGCTGGACAAATCATTACGTACATTAATGAGACTATCGTTAACCCATTTTAGTTATCATTTTTATAAACGTTTATCTTGATGTAAGCCTATATATAAAGACATACCTGAGTTGTTCTTCATTGGGGAAAGCTAATATTATTACATTTATTTTTAAATACGTTGATAATGTACTCAGAATAAAACTATACGGTTGTTTTACAGGTAAAACCTTTTTATCAGTTTATTTTAATTTGAAAACAAAAACAAAAACCTGCAAGAAATGTTCATAATAAAATTTTATTGAGCTTCAATTCTTGCTATTTGTGTAACTTTATGAGGACAATTTCTTTATTAAAAAAGGAAATTTTGCTTAAATGGGACATGCAGCTTACATTCATTCCACGAATAGAATTAAGAGCACTTAGTATGCATTTCAATTTTATAATTGCAAATATGCAGCAATGCTCCAAAAGTTGATTATTCGTTATTCAGATATGCTCTAAATTTTATTTTCCTTTGGAATTATTTGATTAAATCCTAAAGATGACACATAGTCAGATTCAAGGGGAAGACGACAGTGTGTGATAACATTTTATTCAGCAAGTAGAATATTAAAATACATAGAGAAAATATTAACTGGATGGCTAATCTTGAAGTTCGTGACCTTTATTCTCTTATATGTTACATTTTATATTAAAATAATCTTACTTTCCAGTAAACAATTAGATACTATGCCAGGGGATAAATAAACCCTCATTAAAAACCACTGTATGTTTAGAGAAAGAGTATAAAAATTATATCATTTTCAGCCAGGCGCGGTGGCTCACGCCTATAATCCCAGCACTTTGGGAAGCGGAGTCAGGCAGATCACGAGGTCAGGAGATTGAGACCATCCTGGATAACACGGTAAAACCCCATCTCTACTAAAAATACAAAAAAAAAAAAAAAATTAGTTGAATGTGGTGGCGGGCGCCTGTAGTCCCAGCTACTCAGGAGGCTGAGGCAGGAGAATGGCGTGAACCCGGGAGGTGGAGCTGGCAGTGAGCCGAGAACACACCACTGTACTCTAGCCTGGGGGACAAAGCGAGACTCCGTCTCAAAAAAAAAAAAAAAAAAAAAAAAATTTCCAGAGGCACTTAGCAAACTTCTCTAGGTTCACGTAGAACTTTATTTCATGCCCATCCTTGAACTGGTATATGGTCCTAGGGATGTCCTATACTTACTGACTATGCCTAAATTGCTGTAAGAATCAATGTCAAGAAAGACAGAATTACCATTACACCAATCAGGTCCACAACTTCAGTTACAGGTATTCAATCTGCCATTGGTATTTGGGCTACAATTGAAAAGAGGGGTACCAAATCTTCTATTCCATAACCCTCATTAATTGAACACACAAACACAGACACACACACGACAACCTTAAAAGTTTAGTGGCTTTGCCAAGGTCATGCAAACTTGTCTTCTGAATCTGAAGTGAATTAAGTCATGTAAAATAGCTTGGCGATCTAAAGAGCATCACACACCTTCCCCATATTAGTATCATTGCTCCTAAAGTCCACTGAAATCAGACCCCTCATGTAGGTATGACTCAATGTTTCCTGAATCCTATACTTGGCAAAGTATTCCTAAAAATGTTATACTGAAATATCTTAAGTTCTTAAAAATTTAATTTTAAACAAGTTATTAGAATAATAGAAAATTAATAACATATTGACATACATCTAAGGCTTAAATCTATCAGTGAGGTACATATTAAGGGCACGGAAAGTCTGACTGTGGTTTATATCGGGATTTTCTTTGTTTCTTGCCAGTACTCATCTCCTCCCTACTCTTCCTACCTCATAGATTAGATTCTGTGATCTCAGTACCATAAAGTCTTGCCATATTTTTTCAGTCATAGTTATTAGCAGATTAAACTAACTTAAATAAAATTTAAATGATTGAATAAAATATCCATAAATTAGTTTCATAATACACACAACTGAAGAAATATGGAATAGAAGATATTTTATAATCTAACTACACATAAATAAAAGCTGTCAGATAAGATCTAAGCATCTGAGACTGTATTTGGCAAAGTCACAAAATTTGTAACATAAAAGAAGCAGAGTAGGAGAGCATTTTAAAGTCTTCAGCATATGGAGTTAGTTCAGAGCTGGAAATGGCATAGAATTAATATGAATTATTATTGGATGTGATTCAAAATTTAAGCTAGTAACAGGCATACATTAGTCTACCTGGCTTGAAAAATAACTGAGCTATGAAATAAAATGAAGACATTAATAGGACATTTTAATTAGTGATATTATTATGTGTACTTAGGATGAACTATTTGGAAAGGGCACTTGCTAAATTATCCACTAGAGGATCAAGTAGTAAATGATAAAACTATATGTTATGATTGCTAGGAACAAAATATGCATATTTGCCAAATTCAGCATTTTCTGTGATATTTTAGAGCCTAACCTACATTTTAGATTTTAGTCATACTCCTTCCTTTTCCAGTGATCCTAACTATTTAAAAGTTTCAGGAATAGAGATTCTAGGAAATTAAAAATAGAAAACAAAAATTATTACCAGTTTTCCAAACTAAAATATTTAGTTACTCTCATTTTCTACATTTATTCTGAGTATACACCAAATCCTAAACTGCATTCTGTACCACCATGCTCATGTTCTTTAAAAAACGGTCTTTATACTTCTTTTTCAAATAGTACAATAAAACTCATTTTAATGTAATATCATTTTAACAAGAATGCTGGTTTTGTAAAATTAAAATGACTGCCTGGTAAGAAAGATTTTAATGATGCTTACGAGCCTTTTATGTCAATTATCACTAGGGTTTTGTGCATTCATATACACTAATAAATGGGAGAGGAAGAAAGGCCTGTTTTATCACCTATCATTACCCTAATAAAATAGGATATTTTTTCAATAAGAGTATTAAGAGAAATTGCCTATTTCCATTTTTCCAGAAAATCCATTTCTACAAAGTAGCCTTGGCTTTGACCCATTCTGAAAGAAATGAACATTGCTGTAGGTTTTATGCCTATCTTCCTTATACATATTTTCTTTATTCAGCTCCAGCAGCAGTCATAAGCTTGGGCAGAATTCTATTCCTCATCTGTCCTATATTCTGGAAGTAGGATCTATTATTGTTTGAATGCACTACCATACATTATCTTTCCAGAGTACCTATTTGCCAACAAAATCCTCATTGAATTTTATAATGTTCTATCTTATATGAATAAATTAAACTAATATATATTTGCAATCTACCTGGTAGTAGGCACTGTGATAGGCAGACATCTCAAAGATTTTTATTCCCTCTGAAAACATTTTGTTGTATTTTATATCTGTTTTGGTTTTGTTTTGTTTTACAGACAAGGTCTTACTCTGTTGCCCAGATTGGAGTGTGGAGTGCAATGGTGTGATCAGAGTCACTGAACCCTGGGACTCCCAGACTCAAGAGATCCTCCTGCCTCACTCTCCTGAGTAGCTGGGACTATAGGCACATGCCACCACGCCTGACTAATTCTTTTGTTCTACTTTTTTTTTATTATTATTTTTGGTAGAGAGGGGTGACTCACTAGTTGGCAAGGTTGATGTCAAACTCCTGGCTTCTAGTAATCCTCCTGCCTTGGCCTCCCAAAACACTAGGATTATAGGCATGAGCCACCATGCCTGGTCTGAACACATTGTCTCCATTTCTATCTCTACAGCTTAATTTTTTTCCTCTGTACTTACTTAGCTGTATCTCTAAAATCACACCTTTAGTATCTGTACCCTACCTGGTTCTCTCGTGGTACTGTCCATTATGTTTTCTTATCTGAATTTGTTTGCTCTATTGATAGTCTTGGACGTTAATAGTTCTCACTGATGCCAACTTACATGAAAACAATATTTTCCTTATGCAATTCTAAGGACCTCAAAACAAAGATTCTCTGCTGGACCAAAATTGACTTAGTCTTCTAAAACTTCTCCAGGTTCATCTGTGCACTTCCTTGTAAAATCCAGTTTCAGCAAAAACCCTGCTAAGTAAATATAACAAAAATCCTGTACCCTTGATATCTCATCACCCTTAATATCTGGTTAGGTTCCTTATGCTCTGCCATCCTCCACTGGATGTCTGATCAGCCTGTCCTGTCTTCTGCAAGAATCCTGTTAGGCAGGTTTATTTAGAATTCAACTTATCCTTTATGTTTTCTCTTAGTGATTTTTCATTCATTGAACCCCAACCTGTTCCTCAACCACAAATTCGTACTTGCCATCGTTGTATTCAGAGTTGAGCCCAATTTCCCTCTCCCACTGCAAAACCTCACTGCAGTGGTTCTATACCTATCCTGATGGTCCTGAATAAAGTCTTCCTTACCAAGCTTTAACAAGTATCACTGAATAATTGGTATTAATGTGCATCTACTCTAATAGTGCCCCTGGAAGCAAACGTGCCCAAAAATATATTTTACTTTAGCAATTCTAAAGGCTCTAACCCATGGTGATTTAAAAATTTTCATGTTTTACAGATACATTTACTTAAACTAGTAAACCTTGCAGTATGCATCTATTATTTTATCATCTATTTCCTTTGAATTTTCTTTTGGGAAACAATTAATCCTAATCTCAGTCTTTGAAATTGTGGATGGGAGAATATACTTCCTGGCTGTTCCTGGCCACACTGAATGATTTAATGTTGATTACGAGATAGATGCCAAACCAGATAAACTCAATCCAGACACTTGGATCAAAATTATAGGATATTAAGCACTCTTTTTCAGGTAGGTTTGCCAAACCAATAGAATCAAATCATCCTCTTTGCCAGGAGCAGAGAGATATAAAAGCAATACAGAGGCAAGCAGCACTGAGTGACAAATAGGTTTCTGATGTAATCTTCGATCATGTAAAATCATTCATGCTTGGAAACAGCTCTACTAATGAAATATTCTGTTATTTGATCAAGAGATTTCTTGCTTGCATTATTTATTTAATTTGAGTTTTCATTACCTGTAAGTGAGAGTCCTAAGGTACACTCTTAACTGTAGTCATCCACACATTCTTATCATAAATCTTCATCTTTTTCCCTACATAAACCTGCAACAATCCAGGTATAATGCAAACATTCACAGGCCCTCACCATTGGTTAGATTCTATTCACCATTTCTTTTCCACCCCAAGGCTTACTGTTCTGTATCATTGTCTTCTAAATCTTTTCTTTGTGGAGCCTCTAATTTATTCCTAAATTACTCCTAGCTTGGATGACTATTTTTTGCCTCAATGACACATTAGTGGTATTTGCCCTAAGGACATCTACCATTCCCTTCACATGACTATTTGTTTACACGTTTTTTTCTTTTATATCTTTTTCTGCTCTCAGTGCTGTTTCTGCCCCATACTGTGTATTTCTATCTTTCCCTCACAACCAATGACCTCAGTATCATTCTCGGCATCTCCACGTGCAAGTTTGGCCTCAAGCCTAAGAAAAAATTAACTTAACCATGGTTCTTTGTATTTGCCTCTTAGTCTGTATATTAAATTCTGATTTGTACTAACTGCCTGCTTGTAATAACTACCAATTCTCATGTAAATTTGATGTAGAAACTCAGGCAAGCTACCTCACCTCTCGGGGACTACAACTTCTCCCCTGAACATGAGAGATACTCATGAAAACCTCTTCCTGTGTTACTTTAAAAAATATCTTATACCTCACATATATGTTACACGATGCCTTAGAACATTTTTAACTACTTTAATTTTCTAATCAGTTCAGTTTAATTATGCCTTAAAATGTACTATCTCTATGAAATAAATTCATATCTGAAAATTATCAGAGTATACTAAGTTTTTTGTTTAAAAATAATATATTTAGTATTATATCAAGTGTGCTTTTAATTTTACATATGTACAATACATCTGTTTGTATAGGTAGATGTAGTATATTTTAAAAAATTAATTTATGTATCCACATACTTCTTTTAATAAGTGTTTTACTGTGTACCTACTATGTGACAGGCAATGTTACAGAGGCTTAAGGTAGAAGAATAAAAACCACAACAATGGCAAAGTACTTCCCTCATGGAGTCTGCATTCAATATGTAGGGAATAAAAGAAGATAATGCATAAACATTCAGAAATAATGAAACATTGATAAAACAATATATTTCATACATATTAATTTATAAATCGATTTTACCTATATTTTCTCTTATAATTGGCTTTCATAAACTTTAGAAATTTTTGTCAGAAAAAACTCACTCTTACTTGAATATCCATAGCATCCTTGATATAAAACTGGTTTTCTTTTCTAAATGTGGAAAACTGAAGCAGCTAACTAAGAACACTTCTGAAGCATATCTGAGTAATGAGTCAACTGTCAAAGACAGAGATAAGATGTTTACTGGCTGAAAGGGAAAAGCTTGGGATCTTTTGAATATGATGATGATGAAGTTACTAATTCAAAGACCATAAGCAGTACCCAATTCGACAGTATTTTAAAAAAACAAATACCTTCTGATCTTTAGTTTTATAACTAATAGACTATAATTCTGAGATGGCTTGCTGAAAGTAGTCAGACAATCTGAACTGAGGAATGAAACCCTCCACCAATACTTTGTAGATGAAATTAGACAAAGAAGCTATCTAGCTTAGCTATTTCTATGATGCCAATTTTTAAAAGGCATTAAACACCTTACTGAAATAAACCAGAAATATAATGCCATTTAAACTCTATGGGATCTCTGTGCCTACATAACAGACAAAAAAAAATTCCAAATTTTCTCACTTCCGCCTTTAGCAGCACCTCTAAATAGAAACAAGTAAGTAATCTATGAAAGTGCCAGTACTGTTCCTACTAAATAAATATTTAAAGAGTATTGCTTTGAAAGTGTGGCAAATTACTAGTCTCCTAGCAGGCATCAGTCAATATATGCTTATAGATACCAAATTTAATGCCCTGATTTATTGTTCACAAGTTTCTAAAAGAAAATAGGATTTAACTTCACAATGTGACTTCTTGGGAACGCTCTTAGGCTAAACAAAAAGTCACAAAAACAGATGTTGAACTTCATAATATTTGTGAAATAAAACCTTACCTTGGATCTATCAAGCAGCGTTACATAAAATAAGGAGTATAATAGATGCTTATTGGTTTAATGTGTATAATATTATCTAAGATTTACATAATATTTATTGATGAACTTGCTTAAGATTAGGAAATTCTATTAAAGCCAGATCGTTCTTTGTTCATATGTAAGTCAATTATTTATTTAGCATCACCCTTGTCACCAAATAGACAGACAATATTATGATCTTTAGCATTTCAAATATTCTCCCCATGAAACCAAACAGACTCACTAAACAACTACATCAACAGCTTTTGAGTCTGGCTAACTGACACTCATTCCCTAATTACGCTTTCAAACATGTCTTTACTTCAGAAGTTGTAAAAATAAAATATTTTCAAATTCCCTTGGATGAGGTTTAGGCTCCTATGAAAATTTTGCTTTTTCTCATGAAATTAATTGAAATAATTTATACTCTTTCTTTTTCCTTCTTCTTGTGATTGTTAACGAAATACATTGGATCTTCATCAGTCATCTTCTAGCCATGGTGGTAAAGGAAATCAATGAGATGTTTGATGGACATCATTGAACCCCTAAACCGATACTATCTGCCATCAAAATGTGGCCCTTAAACATAAGATTTGAGAATATACTTATTTATTTAGATCATTCTAGACCAAGAACATGTTAATTATAACAAAAGTTGCTCACCAATACAGATATTTTCCAAGGCATGATTATGAAAATACATTTATTTGCTTAAACTAATTTCCAAACAACACAGTGTTTTTTTAGACAGACCATGAGGCAGTGGGCATGATATTGATAACATAAACCCACAAACTTTGCCCTTATTAATGCTTGTGCGTTTTAAAAAAAAAAATGAGTGATTTTTAAAATATATGTTATCCTGTTGCTGTTTTTATAGTCTGAATTAGGCAATTTGCTTGATAGAGGTTGGAAGGTAAGGAAGAAAATAATGATAAAGTTGTTTTAAAAAGATGTGAAGATGAATAAAAGGAAAAACTATGTGTACACACAAAAAATATGTGAGGCAGTTAAGGTATGAACTTTTAGTTAGGGAAAACAAAGTGTCAGATGCTAGACTGTAGGAAAACTCAACAAATCTGAATAACTAGTCTAGATCTATAAATATAACTGTCTACACAACATTTTATAGAAGCAGTGTTGTAATATAAAATAATAACAGACTTTCAAATCTATAAAACGTAGATAGGGTAGTTTTACCTTTTATTTTATCTTTATAATCTACTGGTTTATGCTGGGCAATTTTCTTAACTTTTCTCATTTGAATTCTCATTTCTAAACTTGTAAAAATAATGCCATTTTGGGATTAAAATTAGAAAATATAACAAATGAGTTTTCACATCATATTCATTACATCAATTTTATTTAGTTATCTTTTATAGCATCCTTCTAAGCTGATTTACCATACTCTCATCTTCAGTTCTAAAATCACTTTCTAGTGAGTCTCTCTGACTATAACATTCTCACATACAATCTTCTCTAATGCTTTTGTAAGTACAATTGGAAAAAAATAAAAAATCTTAGCATATGATATTTCTTTAAAAAAATTAGGAGCCATTACTTGTGTGTAAATCAGTAGTTCTCTATGAGGATTGATTTTGCTCCTGCACCATATTTGACAATATCGCGAAACAGTACTGATTATCACAAATGGAGTATGTGTGGAAATACTACTTGCACTTAGTGAGAGGAGGCCAAGAATAGTAATAAATATCTCATAATGCATAGAAGTATTACACTATCACAAGGAATTATCTGATTCAAAATTTCAGTAGTGTCCTTATCTATTAAAATGACAACCTTTTAGTCAAATGTCTTTATGGTCTAAACTTTTCCCAGTTCTTCTGTCACAAACTCATCATGCATTGTATACTTTGATCATTTCAATGGTCTTCGCATTACTTTTCTAAATAAATCAAAAGTTTTTAAACTTTTGTTTGTTTGTTTGTTTTTAGACAGTGTCTCGCTTTATCTCCAGGCTGGAGTTCAGTGGCACAATCTTGACTCACTGCAACCTCCAACTCCCTGGTTCAAGCAATTTTCCTGTCTCAGCCTCTCGAGTAGCTGAAATTACAGGCACACCCCACCACACCCACTAATTTTTGTATTTTTAGTAGAGATGGGGGTTTCACCATGTTGGCCAGGATTGTCTTGATCTCCTGACCTAGTGATCCACCTGCCTTGACCTCCCAAAGTGCTGGGATTACAGGCGTGAGCCACGGCACCAGGCCAAGACTTTTTTTTTTTTTCTCTATTACTACTACTACTACTACTACTACTACTACTACTACTACTACTACACAGCAATGATCTTGAACAAATTATTCAACCTAACCACTTCTCTTACCTTATGTGGAATTGTTGGACCTCACAAACTCTAAGTTCCCTCAAGCTTTAACTTTTATTATAATTTAAATTATAAATAAAACTCAAAATGATTTTGTACTATATTGAATTATGAATGCTAATTATTTTGTAATAATTATGAAAGCACAAGAAGAGTAGATAAACTTTACTTTTTTCAACTTTTAGAACAATCTTTCATAATTTTAGAATCAGTAAAACTATTGAACTAAGAACCCTAAATATTTAAACTTATTGGATAGATGTAGACAAACTATATATTGTAATAATTAACATGGGATTTTTCTGTTAAATTTTTAAATATTTACACTTCTAATTTTTAGACAAATCAAATGTATTTTTGTTCCTATCCATACAAAATCTAATGCCAGCTTCAATACACTGTTAAAGTAATGAATAATGTTGATAGTGGGAAGAATTTCACTAATTCTTGGAAACTTGGTTTTGTCTGGTCTCAGAACGACTGAGCCAAAGTAACGACATATTTGGGAGAAAGTAGAAATAAAATCTTTCACATTTCTTAACTGTCACCTTTAAATTCAGTCAAAGAAATGTGTCTTCATAGCTTTAACAGTAACAAAAACTAAAGAACAGAGAAGGGCATAAAATTGTCCATGTAATTCCAGGCAGGAGAAAGAGACAATGAGAACTAAGTCATCCAGACAGAGGTCACCAATAAACAAATGTCCACATGCCAGTCACAATATATTCAGTAGCCTGCAGGGCTAGGGCCAAAAGTGGAAAAATCTATTCTCTTGCCTGAGGATTTAGGCAAGTTTTTTCTTACTTTACCATTTATTTCCATTGTTTATGTGAACAAATCTTCTCAATGCTTATATTTATGAGTATGAAAGAAAATAGTAATAAAGTTGATGCTGAAACAAACACATCTCATTCTAGCAGTAATAAAACTACTTCTTAGACAGATGGGTTATTTGACAAAGAAGCCTAGTCCAAATCAGGAGATAGAATTTAAATAAAAATGCAGCTTCTAATATTTAATAATTATCTGTAAAATTTAATGAAATATTTATATTGCTTTGGTGATTTGTATTCTAATAAAAACATTTCATGAAAATTCAATCCAGAGAATCTGAACACTTAGATCCTTAAAATCACAGAAAATTTAAAATATGAAAATTGCACTCTCTCTTTCTCTCTTTAAGGAATGTCATTTTATCTTTTCCACCTTATCTATGAGGCAGATATCATATTCCCTATTTCATACATGATCAAAATCCCGTGGACTAAAATCTCATTCAATAATACAATAAGTGAAAGAACTGTAATTTAAATCCAGATCTCCTGATTAAACTGTGTCATGTTCACTGTATACACCCTGAATTTCAGCATCAGTGATTAACATAACTGAGAAAATTTTGAAAGAAGGTTTTGTCCACCCCTAAAATAGACAATATAATATTCTACTGTATTTCAACTACATTAACATCTAATAAATAAATGTGTACTTAATTATGTAAAATAAATTTTACATAACTAATCATGTTTTAGTAATCTATATTGAAGTATCTCTTTTGTAAGACACTATGATAGCTTTTATGTACATTATTTAAACCTCATAATAATACAAGATATAAAAATTACTATGTCTCCTCTTTTGGATAAGAAAATTATAGAATATTATTTAAATGCCTAGCATCACAGAATTATTAATTCGCAAAATTGAGATTGGAATGCAAACTTTAAGTATCGAGGCCCATGATTTTAACCACTAAAGTCTCAATTTTTTTTTTTTGTTTTTTTTTGTTTTTTTTTGTTTTAGTGCAAGTGGAGCTAATTCAGTCAGTGTTTTGATAAAATCCTTACATTTTAGGTATTAATTCATAATTGGTTGACTTTATCTGGCAACTATATATTTGCCTTGTAGGGAGTGTGAAATAAGCACCAATTTTAAGTTAAAATAAACTTTTATGAAATATAATTAAGATTAAAGTTTATCACAGCACAGTTCATATTCATGGACTGGAATAATTAATATTGTTAAAATGCAATCTGCAGATGCAATGCGATCTGTACCAAATTACCAATGACATTTTTCACACAATTAGAAAAAAAACAAGCCCCAAATTTGTCTGGAAACAAAAAAGAGTCCAAATAGCCAAAACAATCATGAGCAAAATAACAAATCTGGAGATATCGACACTACCTTCGGTTAAAAAATATACTGCAAGGCTATAGTAACTGAAACATCATGGTATTGGTATAAAAACAGACACATAGACCAATGGAAAGTCAAGAGAATCCAGAAATAAATCCATATATATACAGCCAAGTCATTTTCTATAAAGGCCCTAAAACATACACTGGGGAAAGGACACCCTCTTCAATAAATAATACTGAGAAAATTAACAATAAAACTAAACTGTTATCTATCACCATATACAAAAATTAACTCGAGATGGTCTAAACATTTAAATGTGAGGCCCCAAACTATAAAACAGCTAGAAGACAACATAGGGAAAACACTTCAGGACATTGGTCTAGGAAAAGATTATATGGCTAAGACGTGAAAATCATAGACAACAAAAACAAAAATAGACAAATGGGACTATGTTATACTACAAGCTTCTGCACAGCAAAGGAAACCATCAACAGTGAAGGAACAACCTGTTTAACGGGAGAAATATTTACAAACTGTTTATCTGACAAGGAACTAATATCCAGAATATACAAGAAACTCAAATAACTCAATAGCAAATAAAAAAACTAAATAATCCCATCGAAAAGTGGACAAATGACTTGAATAGACATAAAAAAGACAAACAAATGGCCAACACATATATGAAAAAAATACTCAATATCACTAATCATTAGGGAAATGCTAATGAAAGACATATTTCATTTGAGATATTATCTTATCCCAGTTTTAATGGCTACTATTAAAAAGACAAAAAGTAAGAGACACTGTGATATGGTTTGGCTGTGTCTCCATCCAAATATCATCTTGAATTGTAGCTCCCAAAATCCCCACATTTCCTGGGAGAGACCCAGTGGAAAGTAATTGAATCACTAGGGTCAGATTTTCCTGTGCTCTTCTTGTGATAATGAGTAAGTCTCATGAGATCCGATGGCTATACAAAGGGCAGTTCCCTTGCACAGGCTCTCTTGCCTGCCAACATGTAAGACATGTCTTCGCTCTTCCTTCACCTTCTGTCATGATTGTGAGACCTCCCTCGCCATGTGGAACTGCGAGCCCACTAAACCTCTTTTTCTTTATAAATTACCCAATCTTGGTAATATCTTCATAGCAGTATGAAAATGGACTAATACATACTGGCAAGGATGTGGAGAAAAGGAAACTGGTATGCTGTCAGCAGGAATGTAAGTTAGTACAGCCACTATGGAAAGCAGTTATGGAACTTTCCCAAAAAACTAAAAAAATAGAACTACCACATAACCCAGTAATTCCAGTACTGTGTATTTGATCAAAAGGAAAGAAATCAGTATATCAAAGGAATACATGCAATCTCATGTTTATTGCAGCACTATTCACAATAGCAAAGATATGGAATCTACCTAAGTGTCTGTTCATCAACAGATGAATGAATAAAGAAAATGTGGTATATATATACAATGGAATACTATGTGACCAAAAAAAAAAAAACTACAATCACGTCATTTGCAGCAAGAAAGATGGAGGCTTTTATGTTACATGATATAATCCAGGCACAGAAAGACAAATATTGCATGCTCTCACTCATATGTGGGAGCTAAATAAGCTGATCTCATGGAAGAAAGAGTAGAATAATAGATACCAGAGGCTAGGAAGAGTGTGTGGGTGGGAGGGGAAATGAAGAGAGGTTGGTCAGTGGGTATAAATATACAGCTAAATAGGAGATACAAGTTTGAATGTTTGATAGCAAAGTAGAATGACTATACTTAACAATAATTTATTATAAATTTCAAAGTAGCTAAAAGAGAGAACTTGAAATGTTCCCAACACATAGAGTTGATAAATACTCAAGGCAGTGGACACCACAAATACCCTGACTTGATTATATGACACAGTCTATGAATGTAATAAAATACTATAGGTACCCCATAAATATGAAATGAAATTGATAATATTTTAGAAAAACGCAAGTTATCAAAAGAGAAACAAGAAAAAGTAGGAACTCTGGTTATTAGTATTTTAAGTAAATACATCAAAATGTATAATGAAACATTCCTGCAAAGAGATAACCAGATAAAGATGGCATATTATTCACATCAAGAAAAATGTATGAGGAATGAGGTTATGATGTAGCTAAAATATTCTATCCATCATCAGTGACATGCATTGATTCTTTATTATGTATATATCTTGTGTTTCAGGTATATTATTTTATTTAATTCACAAAGCAACCATATTGTATTTGTCTGCTCTAGTTGCTATAACAGAATATCAAAGAATGGGTGGCTTAACTAACAGGAATTTATTTTTCTAACAGTTGTGGAGGCTGGAAGTTCAAAATCAAGGTACTGGAATAATTGGTTTCCAGGTGAGGCCTCTGTTCCTAGCTTGCAGACAGCAGCTTTCTCACTGTGTCCTTGAATAGCCTTTCCTCTGTGTCTACAGTCTTGTTATCACTTCTTATATAGGCACCAGTTTTATTGGATTAGGCCAATACTTTTAAGATCTCATTTAAAAGTAATTAGCTTACTAAAGGCCCTTTATGCAAATACAGTCACATTGGTGATTAAGACTTTAACATTCCTTCATCAGGTGGAGACAGTAGAGTTTGTGAACCAAAGTGTTTTGTTGCCTTTTTGCTGGGGTATGCAAAGATTTACTGGGGATAAAATGCAGTTGAGATCAATTTATATTGATCTCATATCAATTGAGACCAATTATATCTATATCTATATATCTATATAGATTTTTTTTTTTTTTTTTTGAGACAGAATCTTGCACTGTCACCTGGGCTGAATTCAGTGGTGCCATCTCGGCTCACTGCAACCTCCGCCTCCGAGTTCAAGTGATTCTCCTGCCTCAGCCTCCCAAATAGCTGGGATTACAGGTGCCAGCCACCATGCCCGGCTAAATTTGTGTTTTTTTAGTAGAGACGGGGTTTCACTATGTTAGCGAGTCTGGTTTCGAACTCCTGATCTTGTGATCCACCCACCTCAGCCTCCCAAACTGCTGGGACAATTAATATTTCAATGGGCATTTCTTTCTTTTGTTTCTCACGCCCTTCAGGAAAGAAATATTAATATCTCTATGCTTCTCTGCAAAGACCCCACTCCACTGATCTCTGTAATAATTGTGCTGATTAGGCAATGAAGCCATGGGGACCTGAAAAGTGAGAGAAGCTAGAATATATTCATTAAAGAGGAAGAGAACAGACAACAGTGCAGAAAACTGGGGGATCAGGAGTTCAGGGACACATAAAGATTAGTGTTGTCTGGGGAGTTGAAATTGAGGAATAGTACCTTGGAGAAAAGTTGTCTATAGGTATGGTAGTCTCTGCTACTCCCATTCCACTGAAAACTTGGGAAGCACCATATTCAATGAGGAAAGGATTGCAAAAGCGAAGAATACAGAAGAATCTCCACCAGCCTAACTCAAAGGTAGCTAGCCCTTGGTCCTGAGCTCATCTGCTAGGAGCAATCCTCACTCAGCACAGGTGTCAAGGCTTTTGTTGTAGTAACTTCATTTCCTATTGGAGGAAGTCAGGTTTATTAAATATCATAGGTGTGAATTATTAATTTGTTAATATGTTTACAATAAAATTAAAAATAATATTCACAAAGGATGTAATATTGGTTTGTTTTCTTCTTAAAAAATGACAGATAAGTTTTAATTTAAAAATGTCTAGTAAAATTATTTGGTGAAAGCAACTATAGAGAACTTTAGAATATCCTAAAATATCAAGCAACACCGTTGGTGAAAACTGTAGTGTGAATCTACAGTGCTTCCCAATTTTGGAATTCTTTTACTTTTATACTAACAAAGCCATGGGTGATTTTGACAGAATTAAATGTCCAGAGTGAATTAGGTAATACATCACTTAAAATTTCCAAATATTTTTCTTAATCTAGAAAGTGAAAATGTTTTCTGTTCAAGATAAATGTTCTCAGTAGCAGAACAAATGTATTTTAAACCCCTATTGCTAGAAAGGCATGGAGGTAGGCACTGCAACTGTAACCAATGTCTACCTCCAGTAGAGATTGTTAAAAGTGAGAACAAACATTATGACTAAAAGCTGAAGGTAACATCCATCTTTAGTAGGGTAAAAAACGACATTTATTTAAACCCCAGGCTAATCTTCCATGTAAATACACAAACTGTGTTTTAATAAAAATGATGGCACTGTAATCCCAGCACTTTGGAAGGCCGAGGCAGGTGGATCACAAGGTCAGGAGATTGAGATGAGCCTGGCTAACATGGTGAAACCCCATCTCTACTAAAAATACAAAAATTAGCTGGGTATGAGGCTGAGGCAGGAGAATCACTTAAATCCTGGAGGCAGAGGTTGCAGTGGGCCGAGATTGCACCAATGCACTCCAGCCTGGGAGACAGAGTGAGACTCTGTCTCAAAATAAATAAATAAATAAATAAATAAACAAACAAATAAATAAAGACATAAGTTGTTCAAGATTGGATATTCTTCTGAATATTTAACAAAATGTTTTTGTTAATCTATTATAAAGCACAAAGTGGTAACGTATTGCATTTTTCACGTAATAATAATACTGTCATAATTACTATGTAATAAATATTAATGTCATACTTTGTAAGTAGGCATGGTTGGGGAGTTTGTCTGTAGGGATTCATGCAGCCAAGTAAAATCACCTCTATTTTACTCTTAATGATGGAAATAGTAATCATAAAAAGCTCACTCCTACTAGAGAAACAAAATTAAAACAGAAATCAGTGAGATCAATAAAAAAGCAAATGTTCATGGTATTTCATTCACAGTGGACACCTGTTCATGGAAAATGGGGCCATAATTTTCAATTTGTGGATAAAGCACCACTTTTATTAACTATTTATTTCTTATGAACTTAGATGCTTTCAGCAAAACATTGACAGCAGTGTTGGCTTTTTAAGTTATAATAATCATCATTTAACTATATTTATAAAAAGAAGACCAACTGATTTTCATTTATTGCAAACATTAAGGACTGCATTATTTTTTCTGGAAATGTTGTCTTTTTTAATAGAAAATGATTTTTAAACAGAACATTTACTTTAGTTGATATTAAAATAATACTATGAAAGGCTACCTTTTGAAGAAGCACAATGTTATATTCAGTCTTTAAATTGTTGTTTCAAAGGCTTACATATCTTTTTTTAAGATATCACTTAATATGTGTTTAAGGTATTTTAAGGTATCTTGAGGTATCATTAAGTAATAGCACTAAGATTTCTTTATTCACCTTTACTTTAGATTGTTCACTTCAGATATAGGGTCTTAATTCTAAGAATTAAAATGTTCTCACTAATACTGTTTAGTCTATTTAAAATAGAAAGAAAGTTGTGGCAAAAAAATACCACGACATTCCAAAATATGGCAGAGTCTCCCAAACATTGTGATGTTCATAAGTTACTGAAGACATCTTTTCTGATCTATTCAGATATAAAGTATAAAAAGGCAAAACTAATTTGAGTTGTTAGAAGTCATTCAGGAAATCTGATTTTGACTGGAAGAGAATGTGAGGCTTCTGGGTTACAGGTAATATTCTGTTTCTTAATCTATTGCTGGTTGTATGAATATATTCAGTTTACAGAACGTACCAAGTTGCGCATGTCATGATGTGTGTTTCTTCTGCATGTGTATTATAATACAAAGTTTTTTAAAAGATTGCTTAAAAAGTATAGAGCACATTGTTTCTCATTTTAAGGTGGTACCAAACTAAGTTTTCTCAGTTCTACTGAGATTTTTCATCCTTAAAATTGTCAAAAGTATTTAGTTAGTCACATTAAACTAGTCATCTAGACTTTTAATAATACAATACTTAGGATTTATGGTCTTATGTTTCTCTGAATTTCCATCAACATTCTTTCTGTTATTTTTATATTCAAACTAACTAAAATAAAACTTTTCTCTGAACCTTGAAGCAAAAGCCTCAGTCCAGAATGTTGACTAAAATATACAGAATGACCATCTGCTTGTCAATACCTTCTGAATATTCATATTTTCAGGATTTAATATGAAGTGCTTATATTAAGATGTTCTTTTCATTGATTGAAAATTCATAAGTAAACAGTAAATGAATTTTCAAATATCTGAATAACATGTTACAATAAAGCAAAAAAAAACCTCTAAGCTTTCCTGGTGTCCATTTTTTGTTGTTGGAATTCATGCCAATCATTGTTATTGTTCAGCAAATGTATTTGCTAAAATCATATTTCAGGGAGCTAGAGCTTTGAATGGCATGCCCAGCTCAACTCATTTTTCAAACTAGAATTAAAGTATTACCAGTTGGTTGCATTCTGTTCTCACAAGGATGGTATGCCTTTTTTTTTTTTTTTTTTTTTTTTTCTCTAAAATATGACAATGAGATGCAGAAAGTGTCATGTTATCAAATGTGAAGTAGATGAGTTCCCCCTGAGGAAAAACTTTCCACAACAGGTCAAACAGTTGTCTGAAAAACATTTAAATTTATGAACTCTTCATACATTTACATGACAATGAGTCACAATATAAATTCATGTACTCTTATTATTTAAATTGAAGATAAGTAGCATAATGTAACTGAAATTGTGTCTTTAAAAATGGCACTTAACACCTAAGGTATTTCTTCTTTGTTCTTGCTATTACTCAGCAGATAAAATAACAACTGATGAAAATACTAATACTGGATTAAAAGGGGAAACTAAATTCATGCAGAAACACAATTATAACATAAAACATTGTATCTAGTCAATTTATTCATCAACAAATCTATACATTAAAAGGATGTGATTTGCATGGTATAAGAAAAATGAAATGAATTGAAAGTTCTTAGAAACCAAATTTCACACTATCTGGCTGAGTGACTTAAAAAAATCCTCTAATTCGTCTTTCTTATGTTAAAAAGGAGTCAAATTATATTATCTGTTAGGTCTCTTGAAAATGTTCTATTATCTTTAGACTTGACTGTAACAGAATAACTTGTAGATATATAAAAAAATACAAACGTGTATGCCACTCCAGAATACTGAGAATTCTAGTATTGGGATATGGGCATTATAATTTTATTATGAATATACATATACACCCTAGATGGATAGATGTATCAATATACCTACATATCTCTGTGTTTATATACATATATAAAAATATAAAGATATGTGTATCTATCTAACTACTATAAAGTTGTTGTGTAAACAATTTGGCCATTTATAATTGTCAGGCTCTTGTGTAACAAGGAGCAACCTTTAGAGGTCATGGTAAGTTGTAGTTTCTTTGTTACTACAATGTTTTTGTAATTAATTGTGTTTAATATGTGATTTTATGACACAACCTACCATTTATCAGCAATCATCAAACCAGTCTACACTCTATATAGTCAATGATACACTATCCATGGTGCCAGTTATGCCCTCTGCAAGAATGGTACATCAGAATTAGAAACAACATATTAATAGCATAAATGACAAAACATATTTTGAGAGTGCTATAAAATCTTTCATTGTGTGTTAAAAGCACATAAGGCCAAGACAAGGACTCAACATAAAATGCCACTCAAAAGTGTTAATCTGGTGGCCTACCAGGCACTTGAATCCACTTCATGCAAGGATACGTGGATCTTTAAAATACACACAGTATGAACACTAATCATTAAAAAACAAAAATAAAATTAATAGCCTCTATGCTAACAAATAACTGTTTTGTAGCAGTGTTATTGTGGTACTTAGCTCTGATGCTTGGTTTCACGATTAGAAGTTTTTAAGGCTAGTAACCCCCCACCCCATTGTACATATTAATGAGATGTATAATTCTAATGACCGACTTGAGGGTGTAAGTTAAAGCAAATGTACACAAACTTCTACGACTGGCCATGAAGAAAAAACAGAAAGGAACCTTCAAACTATAAACAACCATAAAACTGGGGGAAAGGAAACAAGAGTTTTAAATAATGGTCTAAGAGTAGTCAAAAACTGTGATCCTTATGTGACATGAAAAAACATGAGATAAGTCCCACAATTACCTCAGAATTCTGGATGGATGTACTTATGTGACTATGAGTACAGGGAGTAAACATAATAAAAATTCTGGCAGTCAGGATGATTTGGAGAAATGGAGTTTGAGATTGTCAAGGCTGAGGAAGCTGATAGTTTTGAGACATGTTTTATGAGAAGAGGAAGTTATGGAGAAGAAATCCACAAAAAATCTATACCAAAATTGCTTTGAGTATTGGCTGAGTATTAAATCAGTCATGCTTATGATGAAACTTTACAATACAGAGCTTAAAAATACTGCAGAATCTTAAGATGAGCAATTTCAAAAGTTCACAAAAAGCAAGGACTTAGAAACTCTCACTATCCAAAGGGAAGAGCACTGTTGAAATCATTGGGCATTCAGTGGAAATTTCAAAAAGGTCACATATTAGTTGACAGACTGAAATTATCAATGGCATGGAGAATTTAGTGCTTTGAAAAGACCAACTAAACTGTTCGCTGGGACTAATCTGATATGGTTAGGCTGTGTCCCCACCCAAATCTCACCGTGAATTGTAATAATCCCCATGTGTGAAGGGCAGAGACAGGTGGAGATGACTGAATCATGGAGGCAGTTTCCCCCACACTGTGTTCTTGTGGTAGGGAATGAGTCTCATGAGATCTAATGGTTTTATAAATGGGAGTTCCCCTTCACGTGTGCTCTTGCCTGCCACCATGTAAGATGAAGATGTGCCTTTGCTTCTCCTTTGCCTTCTGCCATGAATGTGAGGCCTCCCCAGTCATGTAGAACTGTGAGTCCATTAAACCTCTTTCCTTTAAAAATTAGCCAGTCTCGGGCACGTCTTTATTAGCAGCAAGAGAACAGAACTAAGTTTATCAGTCATTAAAGAAGGAAAATAAAATGGAGATAATAAACAACATAATACTTACAATAGCTAACATCATGTTATCTAGTATGTAATAAAAATTTAATAGAGTTTCTAAAAAGCAGAACTATAGGACCTAAAACCAAAAAAAAAAAAAAAATCAGTTAATAAAAGCAGACCCACAAGTGATAAAATTAGCAGATAAGGACCTTAAACCAGAAATTAAAACAGCCTTCAATTATTCTAAGGAAAATCTAAACATTGAGGGGAAAAAAAAAAACATTATATAGAACTAAATGGAATTTCTAGAACCTATATATAAAATATACCAAATGAAAATTTTACTGGATGGGATATGCAGTAGCTTATGCACTATAGTAGCAAATATTATTAAGATGAAGACATAAGAGAATTTCTTCCAATGAAAGTACATAGTTTGGGTATGGTTTGTCCCCACCAAAATTCATGCTAAAATCTGTTCCTCTGTGTGACAGTGTTTGGGTGGGGCCTACCTGGAGGTGTTTGAAGCATGGGGGGCAGATCGTTTTTGAATCACTTTATGTCTTTCTCACAGTAGTGAGTGAGTTCTCACTCTGGTGAGATTGTATTAATTCTTAGATGAATTTATTAGTTTCCTTGATAGTGGGATGTCATAAAGTTAGGACAATCATCAGGAAGTTTTTTTGCATGTGTCCACTTCGACTTTGACCTTCTCTATCATGTTATAACACAGTACGAAAGCCCTCACCAGAAGCCAGAGCCATGCCCTTGAACTTCTCAGCCTTAATAAGCATGAGCTAACGAAACCTCTTTATATATATATATGTGCTATATATATAGAGAGAGAGAGCACAGTGTTAGGTATTCTGTTACAAGCAATGGAATATAAACTAAGACAAAAATTGGTACCAGAAGTGCAGAAGTGGAATATAATCTTTCTTTCCAGTCCGTGGACAATAACTCTATGCTCCTTGGCCAGTGGACCCCAGGACTTACAACAATGCCACACAGGTTCTCAGGTCTATGCCCTTGAACTGAGAGTTACATCTTTGGCTTCTCTAATTCTCACGTCTTTGGGCTTGAACTGAGCTATGCTACCAGTATGCCAATGGCTCCAGCTTGCAGATAACCTATCATGGAACTTCTCAATCTCCATAGTTACATCAGCCAAACTCTTTAATAAATTTCCTTTCATCTATCTATCTATCTATCTATCTATCTATCTATCTATCTATCTATCTATCTATCATCTATCTTTCTATCCAACCATGCTGTTGGTTCTATCTGTCTGGAGAACCCTGAATAATACAGAGAGAGAGAAAACAACAACAACCACAACAACAACAGAGACTCACTGCCTGTAAAACAATTACAAACTGTCTAATACTATGTGTAACTGAAGTTTAATATTGAGTATAACTGGAAAGAAAGAGATATAGAAATATGTATGAAAAAATAAAGAAAAATAGTTTTCCGAATTTGATTAAAATTTAAAATACCAAAAATCCAGAAATATCATATAACTTAGACAATAGAAAATCAAACTATATCCTGTCATAATCAAATTGGTGCAAACATGTGACAAAAAGAAAATCTTTAAAGTATAACGAAGTGTAACACAGATATTCAAAACAGCAGACTTATCTGAAATTACATGCACATGAAAACGACAAAATAACATCTTCAAAATGTTTAGGGTTGTTGGGGGAGAAGAGGACTTTCAAGCCATACTTTTATTTCCAGAAAAGAATAAATTTTAAACTGAGTTGCAGATAGAAAGTAGTACACATGATGGGATGAAAAATGGTAGAAATTATAAATACATAATAAAATAATTTGTTTAAATTTATTAAAACCAAATTGACCATTAAAAATACTAATAACAAATCATGAGAGTTCTAACATGTGTAATAAAAAGCAAATAAATAATGACATTAATACAAATAAAGGGAGATACATAGAATGATGCTGCTCTAAGTTTCTTATATGTGAAGTAAAATAATATATCAAAGGTGATTTTCATTAACATAAGTTAAAATGAATTTTAAATCTAATTGACTATAAAATAAAGTTGATTGATAAATATAATTTACTTATTCAAAAAAGAAGGAAAAAGAACAAATAATGCATAGTGTCAAAAGAAGGCATATAGTAATAGTAATATAGTAGCCTTAAATCCTATAATATCCAAAATTATATTAATGGCAAATGGTCCAATTATTCATTAACACTCTAATTAAATTGTAGAGATTGTGACATTGAATAAAAAGCAAGTCAGTCCTCAAAATAAATAAGCCAATAAATAATTTTTATACCTCAAAATTCAATTAAATACAATATATAATTTTTACTCTCAATATTGAAATATGATGAAGCCATTTGTAGACAATGTAATGTCTATAAAGCATAACTAAACAAATGCTCTTGAACTCACAATTAAACATAAAACATTACTAAATTCAGTAAGAATATATTTTATAAGTATATAATAAATAATAAGCATAATTTTATATTCACCAGGAAATTGTAAATTAACATTAAAGTTATTATACCCACTATAATTGCAAAAGAAAATAAGAGGTCTTACCAGTTCACATTTCGTTAAAGAATTAGAGCATCAGGCACAATTGCTATAGGAAGGTAAACTGCAGTAGCATCTTCAAAAATATAATCTGGCATTATCTTCTGTGGTTAAACATGCACCAGCTATGTCTCAGTAATCCAATCTCCAGGTGTACATATCACGGACATGTACTAAGATGCCCATGGAAACATTATAATGGTAAGATGCTGGCACTGAGATAACTTCAAAACTCCATTCAACAGAGAATGGATAGTTATACTATGCTATATTTATATACAAAAAATACACTTCAAGGAAGAAAATAAGCTACAACTTAATTAACATATATGAAATTTAGAGACTAAATGTGGATTGAAAATGTCCGGCAAAAGATTAATACAGAAGTGTCACGTTTACAAATCTTAAAAGCAGACATCTATATTTTTTAAAATCCCAGATCCTGTAAAGAGTAAAGGTTAAATTTAATGCACAGCCAGAATTGAAAACTATTGTTATAGAATTAACATGTAAGGTTAAAATAATCTATGATTTCTTACTATCAGTTTTTTCTTGAAAAATATAGTTTTGAAATATTGTTTTCTAATTTTCAAACTGTCATTTCAGAGACTGATCAGTGCTGTCATAAAATCAATGTAAAGATGTGTGCAATGTATTTACCTAAGAACAAGAAGAGTAGTAATCAATGTTACCATTGCAGAAGAGAAAAACAGTCTTCAATTCTTAATAAACTGAAGGTACATTAATCAGTACTCCCAAATTAAATGTGGTACTCAAAGCCAAGAGCCATCACAGTATCTTTAGATAAAAAAGCCCTCCTTCATCACATTATCTTCAATTATCTAAATTTTGTATTATAACAGTGTCAGGACACCAGGTAAGTCTGAGAGGTAGCTGGAAGAGGCTGATACATGTTTCCTGAACATGTAATTCTTGATGTGCAAGAGGTGATTAAAATTGGATGCCACTCTACACACTTGAGAGCAAATTTGTTTAATTTCATTGCCTTTTGAAAGTACACAGTACCATTTACTACAATAAAAATTGAATCTTAAGAGTGTATTTGAATCATAAGTAATTCTTATGTAAGATTCATCATGTCCTTTTGTTGTTAATCATTATTCACATCACTGCAGTGCCTGATAGCCCCCTAATAGTGTTGCAAGTTCCTGAAAAACTTAATAAATCCTTCTGTGGCTAGCTTACCATCATGCACTGCTTAATCATATTTTGTTAAAGAATGCACTATAGTAGATTGTCCGTTTAGTTCCATAAAAATAACGGAATGACAAAATAATTGAAGAATATTATTTCATATTATAAAACACATAATATGTTTACTTTATAAATCATACCTTTTAACATGCTTAGAATATGGTTTTAAGTTTTACTGATACACTTTTTAAAATCCCCAATAACTAATGGCATTAATTATGCATTTGTGTCAAACACAGAACTCATTTTATTTGTCTTGTAAAATATTGTTAGCAATACAGAATTATGGTAATTACCCTGGACCATCTTAAGATTTTCTCATAACTTTACATGCAAACAAACCAAGGATGGCATATTTAGTCTCTGTCCTCTAGGAAACAGATACTTTTCTAATATATAAAACATTTCCAAGGCGATACAATCTCTTCAGAATGAAGCAATTATTACTGCTATTACCATTATGAAGTGGTATTAAAACTCCTTATGAGGAAACTAAATATACCAACTTAAGAGTACTTCTTATCCACATCATTACTCAGATTGACTATTCACAGGTCAATTGCCGAGAAAAGAATTGCAAAGCCAAAGGGTAAATTTGAATCATAAGCTACAAGTAATACTATGTTACCAGATTACACATGGAACAGAACACACTGCTGTTTATAGAATATACTCCTTAAATGTTCTGAACATATCTTTCCTCACTTTCTAATTAATATTTTAATTTTACATATTCTTATTAAATAAAAAACTTGACTAGCATAAGTAATGGTATAGTTTAAGCTACCTTTGGCATATTTTTCCCTGATATTAAGGAAAAATCTTGGAGGAAGTTTCTAAGGCAAGCTGGAAGATGTATTATCGCCAAAGATAAAGAAGGAATACAAAACCTGGGTTGAATTTTTAAAAAGCCCTTACAGTCAATATTTATGAATAATAAGTGAATAAAAAATTCAAATTCATACTGTAATCCTTTATTGGATGTACAGTTATCCCTGGCCATCACAATATCTCTTTTTTAAGAACTTATTTTAAAATAATTATTATTTTATAATTCATAGACAACAAAATATAGGATGAAAGATAAGTAATGCAGAATCACAACTGTGTAACTTAGAAAATATAAGTATAGTTCCCAGCTTTTCAAGACATATTTTTTTCTATTCTACAATTTTAAATGACTTCACCCCAAGTACTTTACATATATGCCCATCTTGTTGGTCCAGATTACAGGCATACACAGTAAGTGTTTTTTCCTGTATATAATTTATTGTAAGCAAAGAAGCCAATATAGCTGCCATCTGTTTTGGCCACTTCTCATCTTTTTTTTGACATATAAACAATGATTTAGTGAACAAATGAATGATGGACTTATTTAATATTATAGATAGGTCTGTAAAAATTCATTGTCATGGTGAAAATATACACAAATTACGTTTCAACAACATTCATTTGGGATCAAAGTTGCAGTAGATGTTACCTTTCTCTTGTATTTGTTGCACCTATTTTGTTATACCTGACTAGGTGAATTCATGTTTTTAAAGTTAATTTTCTTTCAGAAATTACTAGCTATTTAAACCTTTTAGAATTAGGTAAGAAGAATAAGGGAACAAAAATGTAACCTTTTCCAAAGGGTTAAATAAGGCATAACTGTATTATGCTAATTTTTAAAATGCCATAAGAAATTAAAGTACTTTGGTTAACTAAATTCTAAATAACTTTATTTATATTTATTTAAGTTGTGAAAAATTAATTTTTCCTTTCATCATAATAAAAAATTAAAGAGAGTATATTAGTTTCCTGTGGCTGACATAATAAATCATCAAAAACTGGGTGGCTTAAAACAACAGAAATTATTTTCTCACAGTTCTGGAGGCCACAAGTCAGAAATTAAGGTGACATCAGGCCCACACTACTACTAGAGATTTGAGGGGAGATTCCATTTCTTGCATCTTCCAGCTTCTGGTGAGTGTCAGCATGCCCTGATTTGTGGCTGCATCAATACAATCCCTGCATCTGTCTGCACACAGCCCTCTCTTCTGTCTGTGTCTTCTCCTCTTTTGTCTCTTAATAGGGCACCATTTATTTGATTTAGAGCTCATTCAGAAATATTTTATCTCAGGATCCTTAATTATATACACAAAGACCCTTTTCCTAAGTAAAATAACAGTCATAGAATTTGGTGATTAGCACATAGATATTTCTTTTGGGGACCACTATTTAGCCCACTATAGAAAGTATCCACCGAATGTACATATAGGAATAGCATCTGATAATCTCAACATTTAGAGGTCCAGGTTGTGAAGAAGTAGCCATACATAGAAAGAGATAAATATCATTCAATAATCTAATAGGTCCATCTATATTCCTTTTCTCCTTCAAGTCATTGTTTCTGATAAGAGTAGTGGAGATGATGATGTGTTACCTCAACTTTAAAACTCCCTTGGTAATTCCTAAGACAAGTTTGTTTATTCATGGTTTTATCTAGCATAACTGGGGAAACAACCTGGTTTGACTATCTGACAATAAGTAAAAAGCCTCTTCTGGGAATATTGGTCTTATGCAGTTTACTAGATGGACCCTCACCATTTAACCTTTTCTATAGTTAATATTTTTTGTAATCTTTGAATAAATATTTTGCTAGGTAAAGATTGGGAAGATACTCTAATGTTTTCACCTGGAAGATGTATTATTTCGCATTTGAAATATGTATCTATACTTCATCTGGAATCAACTTTTGCATAGAATAAAACAGAGGCACAGTTTCCCATATGAATACCAAATTTTTCCAGGATTTTTAATCATAAAGTATATTGTTTCTACATGGGATGGAAGCATTGCAATTTAATAAATACAATGATGAAACAGTTGTAGGTTTGTTTCTGGACCACTTATGGGATTCTAATAATCTTATTTGATTTTCTTTAAGCAGTATCTAAATTAATATAACTTCTCACTAGATGACCACATTAAAGTGTAAGTTTTCCAGCCTCTTTTAAAGTGAAGATCGTCTAGGTTTTCCCTATATCATTGTAATTTCATACATAAGCTTAAGAATCAAATTGTCAGTTTTCCCTCATAAAACACGTTGTTTTGATTGTGATGCATTGACTCTAGAGATTTAAAAACTTATAATCTTTTAAAATTGATTTTTCCAACCCATTCATAGGCTATATTTGCTATAGGCCTCCATTTAGTTAGCTCTCCTTTTAGTAAATCTCAATAATGTTTTGTTTTTATTCTGTGTAGAGGTTTTATATATCATTCATGCTTTTAGCTTGATATGTTTTGTATGCTGTTTTCATAGCATAATTTTAACATGTCATTTCCAAAATCTTTGTAGGTATATAGAAATATGATGAATAGCTCTGTATATTATATATATAAATATATATATATATATGTGTGTGCATATGTGAGTATAAATTTTCGTATCCACCAAGCTTGCTGAAATTGTTAAATTATGTGCTTAAGTACAGATTCTTCAGTTTTTTTTATTTACAAATTTATGTTATTTACAAATAACAAGTTATCATTTTTCTTTGCCCTTTGTGCTGATAAGAATGCCAGTGTAGCCTCAAATGGTGTGTTTTATTGAGCATCCTTATTCTACTTTGTATCTCAGAAGGAACAGTTTCAACACTTCAGTCATTCATTACTGAATATGTGTTTACTCTTCTTATTTTTGGTTTTAAATTTTGCTTTTTAAAATAAATACCCTTTATGAGGTTAAGAAAAATCTTCCTAGTTTTCTAAGCAGTTTCAGATGTGGATTAAATTATAGGAAATGATATTCCTGCAGTTACTTATAAACATTTAAATGAATACCATATGTTTTATCTCGTTTATTTTCTTAATATGGTGAATTATATGGCTTGATATTTCCGCATTGCATTTCTTGAAAGCTCATTATTTTGAGATATATTTCCTTTAGTTAGGTTAGTTAGATAGACAGGACAGACAAATGGATTTGTTTTATTCATATTTTGTTTAGCAATTTTAAATCTATGTTGTGAAGGATTAATCTGTATTTTTTTCTTTTTCAGTATTGTTGTCTCACACTGGCATTGAGATATTTATAAACGGACACATGAAACAAATTTGGAACGTTTCTCTCATTTTCTGTTTGCTGGAAGAGTTTGTGTATGATTGGTATTACTTTTCCCTTAACTATCTGGAAATAATCATCAGGTTTTCTTTCACAAACAAATAGGCTTCATCAGTAGCAATGCCCCATTACTAGACTCCCTCAGAAAGATTTTGAACCTACCTTGAAAAAAGGCACAAAAGTCCTTCTTGTTTCCTTAGAAACAGAATTTTCTTGTCCTGCAAATCCTGCAGTTAGCAAATGAAGATCCTTCTGGTAGTTTCTTAGGGGGCACTAGTCCTGTTCTTCCTTCTCACTGCCTGTAGTAACTAGTTTCCTTCAAGATGGTCCATTTACAGAGCAAATTGGACAAACAGTCAATTTAAAATTCCATTTATATTCAAGACATTTCTTTATTGCATAGTTTTATTTCCTTTGGAGCATCTTTAGGAAGTTGAACGTTAAATTAGAAAACAAACAAGTATTATCCCACTATCGTTGGTCACTGCTTAACCTTCATTACTTAGCTTTCATTTTTATGTAGTGGAGTGGGAATTCTAATTTATTTCTATAGAGTACATTACTGCACATTTTAAAATAACCAATTCTTCATGAATATTCTTCTTTAATATTTACAAAAATGGTATATGAACAGCAATTAATCTTGAAGTGTGAAGTGTTATTTCTTTGCAGGTAAATTGCAGGTAAATACACACATTGACATTACCTTCAAAATGTTTAATATTCTGTGCCGCTGACATCATCGTTTTATATTATCTTTATTGTCTATATTATGTGCTGAACATTTTTGTGATATTATTTCTAGAACTAGGAAAAAAAATTCAGAGTGGGATCTGTAAACCACAAAGAAAATTCTAAGCCACCCACCTGACTGAATGGACCCATTTCTCTTGGCCAATAGGATTGTAAAGTCAACCCGAAAAAACAGTTCAGGCCATGACAGCAAGCGGGAGTCAGAAGTGCCTCATTATACCCTCCTCCTTTTGGAATTCAGGAACAACTGACCAGCATTAATATAAAACAGAGACCTTAAGCCTGACAAAACAGACTGCAGCAGTAAGGTATCAAATCCCAACCTGACTCTGGTATAACATCACATGACAGACAGCAGACCTTAAAAGAAATGCAAGTATGTTACCCCAAAATGTATTCCTTTGACATATTTTAGAATGACTCTGCAAAACTGTCTCTTGTAGGGAAAACCTATATTCTATAGACCATCTCCTCCCACTTCCAAGTCTTTTCTTGATCCCGGAGAGATTTAGCTAAGTCTGGCACCATATAAGGCCTGATAAGAAACATTCACCACCTATTCTACATAATAAGAACCTAAGTCTCCACAACCCCTTATCTTAACCCATACACTCCTTTGTATTGATTCCTGGCCTTTGGCTAATAACTAACTCTTTCAACAAATTGCCATTCAGAAAATCTTTGAATTCACCTATGGCCTGCAAGCCTCTGCTTTAAATTGTCCTGTCTAGACTGAACCAATGCATACCATACATATGTTGACTGATGTCTTTTGTCTCCCTAAAACATATAAAACTAACCTATAACCAATAACCTTGGGCACATGTTTTCAGGAAATCTAGAGACTGTGCCTTAGGCTTTGGTCACTAATATTTGGCTCAGAATAAATTTCTTCATATATTTCACAGTGCTTGACTCTTTTTCATGGAAAGATCTGTAGAAAAGGCCTGTGTTTATCTAGAATAAACTCAATACAAATCAAATTAGAGAATCCAAATAAAAGGTTTTTATTTGCATGTGAGTAAACATATCAGTGAATAAACAAACTTCTGAACTAGTCTGCAATTTTTGTGTGTATGTGTATCATGTGTGAGATTGTGTTATTGTTTGTCTATTTGCATCCCTCACATATCTTTTTTAAAAATCCAAAACAAGAGCTGACAACTACAGAAATTAATATCAAGAATATTTTGGCATTTCATTATTAATAAAATGAATGTTTCTTTCAGATGCAAACACTAGTGGGTTTGAAATAGCTCTAAATCATTATAACATTGCTTCTAAAAATCAAGTTGAAGAGGTCAAGTAATATGAATAGAAGATAGGTTGTAATTTTTACATAAACTGTAAAAGAATATTAAGCATCATGAATCATATTGAATATGATATGAACATAGAAAGACCCATGATGGAACAATTGTTATCTGTAGTCCAAACTTTTTCTTAGTAGATCCAAAGAAGGACAGGAGTAAATGGGTACAAAGGTTTAAAGAAAAGTTTTACAGTGTTTCATGGAGATTGGCAGAAAAATTACTTAGTAATAGTGGCATCTCCTTACATTTCAGATGACACAGAACATCTATAAATCTACGTTTAAGAGATGAATTTGTGCTAGCTAAAAAAAAAAAAAAAAATTCTCACTTAAAAATAATTCAAATATCCTTAAAAAAATGACAGGCCAGACATGGTGGTTCATGCCCGTAATCCCAGCACTTTGGGGGCCGAGACAGGTGGATCACTTGAGGCCAGGAGTTCAAGACCAGCCTGGCCAACGTGGCAAACCCTGAGATCGTGCCCTACACTCCCAGCCTGGGTGAGAGAGTGAGACTCCTTTTATAAAATAAAATAAAATAAAATAAAATAAAATAAAATAAAATAAAAAGTTCATTTTTTGTAATATTAACTCACAGATGATTTAACACAGCCAAAATATTAACCCTACTGATACCAACAATTCAAACAGTTCTATTACGTTTTTCAATTCCGACACACAAACATATTAAGAGGAGGGGCGGAGCAAGATGGCCGAATAGGAACAGCTCCAGTCTCCAACTCCCAGTGCCAGCGACACAGAAGACCGGTGATTTCTGCATTTTCAACTGAGGTACTGGGTTCATCTCACTGGGGAGTGCCGGACGATCGGTGCTGGTCAGCTGCTGCAGCCCGACCAGCGAGAGCTGAAGCAGGGCGAGGCATCGCCTCACCTGGGAAGCGCAAGGGGGAAGGGAATCCCATTTCCTAGCCAGGGGAACTGAGACACACAACACCTGGAAAATCGGGTAACTCCCACTCCAATATTGCGCTTTAAGCAAACAGGCACACCAGGAGATCATATCCCACACCTGGCCGGGAGGGTCCCACGCCCACGGAGCCTCCCTCATTGCTAGCACAGCAGTCTGTGATCTACCGGCAAGGCAGCAGCGAGGCTGGGGGAGGGGCGCCCGCCATTGCTGAGGCTTAAGTAGGTAAACAAAGCTGCTGGGAAGCTCGAACTGGGTGGAGCTCACAGCAGCTCAAGGAAACCTGCCTGTCTCTGTAGACTCCACCTCTGGGGACAGGGCACAGCTACACAACAACAACAACAACAACAACAAAGCAGCAGAAAACTCTGCAGACGCAAACGACTCTGTCTGACAGCTTTGAAGAGAGCAGTGGATCTCCCAACACGGAGGCTGAGATCTGAGAAGGGACAGACTGCCTGCTCAAGTGGGTCCCTGACCCCTGAGTAGCCTAACTGGGAGACATCCCCCACTAGGGGCAGTCTGACACCCCACACCTCACAGGGTGGAGTATACCCCTGAGAGGAAGCTTCCAAAGCAAGAATCAGACAGGTACACTCGCTGTTCAGAAATATTCTATCTTCTGCAGCCTCTGCTGCTGATACCCAGGCAAACAGGGTCTGGAGTGGACCTCAAGCAATCTCCAACAGACCTACAGCTGAGGGTCCTGACTGTTAGAAGGAAAACTATCAAACAGGAAGGACACCTACACCAAAACCCCATCAGTACATCACCATCATCAAAGACCAGAGGCAGATAAAACCACAAAGATGGGGAAAAAGCAGGGCAGAAAAGCTGGAAATTCAAAAAATAAGAGCACATCTCCCCCGGCAAAGGAGCGCAGCTCATCGCCAGCAACGGATCAAAGCTGGACGGAAAATGACTTTGACGAGATGAGAGAAGAAGGCTTCAGTCCATCAAATTTCTTAGAGCTAAAGGAGGAATTACGTACCCAGCGCAAAGAAACTAAAAATCTTGAAAAAAAAGTGGAAGAATTGACGGCTAGACTAATTAATGCAGAGAAGGTCATAAACGAAATGAAAGAGATGAAAACCATGACACGAGAAATACGTGACAAATGCACAAGCTTCAGTAACCAACTCGATCAACTGGAAGAAAGAGTATCAGCGATTGAGGATCAAATGAATGAAATGAAGCGAGAAGAGAAACCAAAAGAAAAAAGAAGAAAAAGAAATGAACAAAGCCTGCAAGAAGTATGGGATTATGTAAAAAGACCAAATCTCCGTCTGATTGGGGTGCCTGAAAGTGAGGGGGAAAATGGAACCAAGTTGGAAAACACTCTTCAGGATATCATCCAGGAGAACTTCCCCAACCTAGTAGGGCAGGCCAACATTCAAATCCAGGAAATACAGAGAACGCCACAAAGATACTCCTCGAGAAGAGCAACTCCAAGACACATAATTGCCAGATTCACCAAAGTTGAAATGAAGGAAAAAATCTTAAGGGCAGCCAGAGAGAAAGGTCGGGTTACCCACAAAGGGAAGCCCATCAGACTCACAGCAGATCTCTCGGCAGAAACTCTCCAAGCCAGAAGAGAGTGGGGGCCAATATTCAACATTCTTAAAGAAAAGAATTTTAAACCCAGAATTTCATATCCAGCCAAACTAAGTTTCATAAGTGAAGGAGAAATAAAATCCTTTACAGATAAGCAAATGCTTAGAGATTTTGTCACCACTAGGCCTGCCTTACAAGAGACCCTGAAGGAAGCACTCAACATGGAAAGGAACAACCGGTACCAGCCATTGCAAAAACATGCCAAAATGTAAAGACCATCGAGGCTAGGAAGAAACTGCATCAACTAACGAGCAAAATAACCAGTTAATATCATAATGGCAGGATCAAGTTCACACATAACAATCTTAACCTTAAATGTAAATGGACTAAATGCTCCAATGAAAAGACACAGACTGGCAAACTGGATAAAGAGTCAAGACCCATCAGTCTGCTGTATTCAGGAGACCCATCTCACACACAGAGACATACATAGGCTCAAAATAAAGGGATGGAGGAAGATTTACCAAGCAAATGGAGAACAAAAAAAAGCAGGGGTTGCAATCCTAGTCTCTGATAAAACAGACTTTAAACCATCAAAGATCAAAAGAGACAAAGAAGGCCATTACATAATGGTCAAGGGATCAATTCAACAGGAAGAGCTAACTATCCTAAATATATATATGCACCCAATACAGGAGCACCCAGATTCATAAAGCAAGTCCTTAGAGACTTACAAAGAGACTTAGACTCCCATACAATAATAATGGGAGACTTCAACACTCCACTGTCAACATTAGACAGATCAACGAGACAGAAAGTTAACAAGGATGTCCAGGAATTGAACTCATCTCTGCAGCAAGCAGACCTAATAGACATCTATAGAACTCTCCACCCCAAATCAACAGAATATACATTCTTCTCAGCACCACATCGTACTTACTCCAAAATTGACCATATAATTGGAAGTAAAGCACTCCTCAGCAAATGTACAAGAACAGAAATTATAACAAACTGTCTCTCAGACCACAGTGCAATCAAACTAGAACTCAGGACTAAGAAACTCAATCAAAACCGCTCAACTACATGGAAACTGAACAACCTGCTCCTGAATGACTACTGGGTACATAACGAAATGAAGGCAGAAATAAAGATGTTCTTTGAAACCAATGAGAACAAAGATACAACATACCAGAATCTCTGGGACACATTTAAAGCAGTGTGCAGAGGGAAATTTATAGCACTAAATGCCCACAAGAGAAAGCAGGAAAGATCAAAAATTGACACTCTAACATCGCAATTAAAAGAACTAGAGAAGCAAGAGCAAACACATTCCAAAGCTAGCAGAAGGCAAGAAATAACTAAGATCAGAGCAGAACTGAAGGAGATAGAGACACAAAAAACCCTCCAAAAAATCAATGAATCCAGGAGTTGGTTTTTTGAAAAGATCAACAAAATTGACAGACCACTAGCAAGACTAATAAAGAAGAAAAGAGAGAAGAATCAAATCGACGCAATTAAAAATGATAAAAGGGATATCACCACCGACCCCACAGAAATACAAACTACCATCAGAGAATACTATAAACACCTCTACGCAAATAAACTGGAAAACCTAGAAGAAATGGATAATTTCCTGGACACTTACACTCTTCCAAGACTAAACCAGGAAGAAGTTGAATCCCTGAATAGACCAATAGTAGGCTCTGAAATTGAGGCAATAATTAATAGCCTACCAACCAAAAAAAGTCCAGGACCAGATGGATTCACAGCTGAATTCTACCAGAGGTATAAGGAGGAGTTGGTACCATTCCTTCTGAAACTATTCCAATCAATAGAAAAAGAGGGAATCCTCCCTAACTCATTTTATGAGGCCAACATCATCCTGATACCAAAGCCTGGCAGAGACACAACAAAAAAAGAGAATTTTAGACCAATATCCCTGATGAACATCGATGCAAAAATCCTCAATAAAATACTGGCAAACCGGATTCAACAACACATCAAAAAGCTTATCCACCATGATCAAGTGGGCTTCATCCCTGGGATGCAAGGCTGGTTCAACATTCGCAAATCAATAAACATAATCCAGCATATAAACAGAACCAAAGACAAGAACCACATGATTATCTCAATAGATGCAGAAAAGGCTTTTGACAAAATTCAACAGCCCTTCATGCTAAAAACGCTCAATAAATTCGGTATTGATGGAACGTACCTCAAAATAATAAGAGCTATTTATGACAAACCCACAGCCAATATCATACTGAATGGGCAAAAACTGGAAAAATTCCCTTTGAAAACTGGCACAAGACAGGGATGCCCTCTCTCACCACTCCTATTCAACATAGTGTTGGAAGTTCTGGCTAGGGCAATTAGGCAAGAGAAAGAAATCAGGGGTATTCAGTTAGGAAAAGAAGAAGTCAAATTGTCCCTGTTTGCAGATGACATGATTGTATATTTAGAAAACCCCATTGTCTCAGCCCAAAATCTCCTTAAGCTGATAAGCAACTTCAGCAAAGTCTCAGGATACAAAATTAATGTGCAAAAATCACAAGCATTCTTATACACCAGTAACAGACAAACACAGAGCCAAATCATGAATGAACTTCCATTCACAATTGCTTCAAAGAGAATAAAATACCTAGGAATCCAACTTACAAGGGATGTAAAGGACCTCTTCAAGGAGAACTACAAACCACTGCTCAGTGAAATAAAAGAGGACACAAACAAATGGAAGAACATACCATGCTCATGGATAGGAAGAATCAATATCGTGAAAATGGCCATACTGCCCAAGGTAATTTATAGATTCAATGCCATCCCCATCAAGCTACCAATGAGTTTCTTCACAGAATTGGAAAAAACTGCTTTAAAGTTCATATGGAACCAAAAAAGAGCCCGCATCTCCAAGACAATCCTAAGTCAAAAGAACAAAGCTGGAGGCATCACGCTACCTGACTTCAAACTATACTACAAGGCTACAGTAACCAAAACAGCATGGTACTGGTACCAAAACAGAGATATAGACCAATGGAACAGAACAGAGTCCTCAGAAATAATACCACACATCTACAGCCATCTGATCTTTGACAAACCTGAGAGAAACAAGAAATGGGGAAAGGATTCCCTATTTAATAAATGGTGCTGGGAAAATTGGCTAGCCATAAGTAGAAAGCTGAAACTGGATCCTTTCCTTACTCCTTATACGAAAATTAATTCAAGATGGATTAGAGACTTCAATGTTAGACCTAATACCATAAAAATCCTAGAGGAAAACCTAGGTAGTACCATTCAGGACATAGGCATGGGCAAAGACTTCATGTCTAAAACACCAAAAGCAACGGCAGCAAAAGCTAAAATTGACAAATGGGATCTAATTAAACTAAAGAGCTTCTGCACAGCAAAAGAAACTACCATCAGAGTGAACAGGCAACCTACAGAATGGGAGAAAATTTTTGCAATCTACTCATCTGACAAAGGGCTAATATCCAGAACCTACAAAGAACTCAAACAAATTTACAAGAAAAAAACAAACAACCCCATCAAAAAGTGGGCAAAGGATATGAACAGACATTTCTCAAAAGAGGACATTCATACAGCCAACAGACATATGAAAAAATGCTCATCATCACTGGCCATCAGAGAAATGCAAATCAAAACCACAATGAGATACCATCTCACACCAGTTAGAATGGCGATCATTAAAAAGTCAGGAAACAACAGGTGCTGGAGAGGATGTGGAGAAATAGGAACACTTTTACACTGTTGGTGGGATTGTAAACTAGTTCAACCATTATGGAAAACAGTATGGCGATTCCTCAAGGATCTAGAACTAGATGTACCATATGACCCAGCCATCCCATTACTGGGGATATACCCAAAGGATTATAAATTATGCTGCTATAAAGACACATGCACATGTATGTTTATTGCAGCACTATTCACAATAGCAAAGACTTGGAATCAACCCAAATGTCCATCAGTGACAGATTGGATTAAGAAAATGTGGCACATATACACCATGGAATACTATGCAGCCATAAAAAAGGATGAGTTTGCATCCTTTGTAGGGACATGGATGCAGCTGGAAACCATCATTCTTAGCAAACTATCACAAGAACAGAAAACCAAACACCGCATGTTCTCACTCATAGGTGGGAACTGAACAACGAGATCACTTGGACTCAGGAAGGGGAACATCACACACCGGGGCCTATCATGGGGAGGGGGGAAGGGGGAGGGATTGCATTGGGAGTTATACCTGATGTAAATGACGAGTTGATGGGTGCAGCAGACTAACATGGCACAAGTATACATATGTAACAAACCTGCATGTTATGCACATGTACCCTACAACTTAAAGTATAATAATAATAAATAAATAAATAAATAAATAAATAAAAAATAAAAAATAAAAAAAAAAAAAAAACATATTAAGAGGAAGGGAGTTATCAAGTAGTCAGAACAATGGTCACATCCATGTGG